>NC_054706.1:5033078-5193078 GCF_016097555.1 Gigantopelta aegis
TCCGGCCTCCGATATAATCGGTGGTCTGACTCGGGGCAGGAAAAACCTAACTATAATAAAATTTTGAAATTTTAAACTGGAGGTCAAAAAGAGTAAATATATTATGTCGACATTAATAATTTTGAATGCGTTCCCAAAAGAAATACAGAAATCCCTACTCTACACCTATATAATTATTTAAAATTAACGCAAATTTAGATGGGGAAGTCTAAAAGTAAAAATACAAAAATTATAATTTATTAAAAAAATAAAAAAAAAAAATTAAATTTTTTTTTTTATTTTTTTATTTAGTCCCCAGAGGCAAGGGAAAGGGTAGAGGGGTAAGCCCGGCCCACAGAAAAGTTATATTAAATTTGATATTTATTTTAAAAGATTACCAATCGTATTTCGGGCCTTGGTGTGACCAGGAGGAAGGGGGGGGGGGGGAGGGGGCGAGAAGGGGAGGGCCGGAACTTTCACAGAAACCTACGGCCAAACCGCCTACGCCCTATGGCCCCAAAAAACCTAACCACCGGTACCACAACCACAACCACACACCCCACCCTCCACCCCACCGTGTCCAACCGCAGCTCGATCCAGTCATGGCAATCATTTGTAGAAGGTCACTAGTAGAGTGACCTAAAGCTTTATACTATTAATTGTAAACTGATGGCGAGTGTGTTCTGTATTGTGATTGGTTAATTGCATTCTTTTTCCGGGATAATATAGACAATAACACCGGCAAAGCTAATGACGTCATTAGCAATTGGAACATGCGAATTTGAAGATACAAGGATCTACAGTTGATTGTAGCCAGGTATTTTTTTCAGGAAATACCAAATATACAGTTATTTCCGTAGGAAAATGATTAATTTTACAATGGACATAACCATATTGAGTTTTTAGATTTGTGGGTGTTATGTTTCAAATGAAATTTGCGGGATCAAATAAACAATAACACCCGCAAATCTAAAAACTCAATATGGTTATCTCCTAATAATACTACTACCACTAGTCTATTGTCCGAACCAAATTGTTAACAATTACAAAAAATTACTCTCCTACCTTTAATTGCCGTTAGATTTCCTCCAAAGTTAGTCCAGACACAAATCGCAAAAAAACCCACTACAAATATATAGATTCCACACACGAAACTGCAACGATGTCGCCGATATTGTCTTTGCTGAGATTGCATAGGGAAAAATGCATGCAGTTTTCTGCCGTCTGCCATGTTGCTTGTTTATGGAATACTCTTCAAGAGGGGTGAAAGCCTCCAAAGTATGTCACACAATTACTATTGGTATCTTTAAAGTAATAATAATACTAGTAATAATAAAAAATTAATAATATGACGTCATCACGTTTGCTTTTATATCATAACATGTTAGGATGTTGTTAGATTAAGTCCTATCCTTTCACCCCTGTTGAAGAATATTCCAGTAGTACTACTACTACTACTACTGCTACTACTGCTACTACTACTACTACTACTACTACTACTACTACTACTACTACTACTACCTCTACTACTACTATTACTACTACTACCACTACTACTATTACCACTACCACTACTACTACTATTACCACTACCACTACTACTACTACTACTACTACTACTATTACCACTACCACTACTACTACTACTACTACTATTACTACTACTACTACTACTACTACTACTACTACTACTACTACTACTACTACTATTACCACTACCACTACTACTACTACTACTATTACTGCTGCTATTACCACTACCACTACTACTACTATTACTACTACTACTACTGCTGCTGCCACTACTATTAATGCTGCTACTACTACTACTACTACTACTACTACTACTACTACTACTACTACTACTGCTGCTGCTACTGATCATAGGCACACGAGTACGGTGCTTTGTTTTATATTAACTACAACTATATGCAGAATAAAATTTTATTACAGGATCAGTCTAAAATTCGCCCTACTGAACGCGTATTATCCTTAGGTGAAATTTAAAATAATAATAATAACATTTATCTTTTATCTTAACAGATAATCAAATATTACATTTTAATAAACTTTTAATTTCTAGTTAGGGTATCCACTTTTGAATGTGACACTAATAAGAAGTATACTTGCAAAACCATACAGTGATTACTGTAGGTAAAATATAGTTGTGGCGTAAATAATGTGTTTCTGACACAACGAACCATACAGTGATTACTGTAGGTAAAATATAGTTGTGGCGTAAATAATGTGTTTCTGACACAACGAACCATACAGTGATTACTGTAGGTAAAATATAGTTGTGGCGTAAATAATGTGTTTCTGACACAACGAACCATACAGTGATTACTGTAGGTAAAATATAGCTGTGGCGTAAATAATGTGTTTCTGACACAACGAACCATACAGTGATTACTGTAGGTAAAATATAGTTGTGGCGTAAATAATGTGTTTCTGACACAACGAACCAACAGTGATTACTGTAGGTAAAATATAGTTGTGGCGTAAATAATGTGTTTCTGACACAACGAACCATACAGTGATTACTGTAGGTAAAATATAGTTGTGGCGTAAATAATGTGTTTCTGACACAACGAACCATACAGTGATTACTGTAGGTAAAATATAGTTGTGGCGTAAATAATGTGTTTCTGACACAACGAACCATAACTACAATTGAAGAATATTGTCCTAGGGTATCAGCTGCAGTTTTCAAATATGAGCTTCTACATCATATAACTTTTACCACAAATAGGAATTACGCTTATTTCTGTACTCATTTAATAGCTGTAGAAATATTTCCAAAATATAAAAAATGTTTACTTTATTTTAATTTAGAAATACTTATACATTAATACAGTTCACACATCTTGATGTGAAAGTATTAATATTTCAAACAATAGAAAGTTTTACTCAAACCATTAAGTTATGTTGGAAATATCTTTAATTCCTTGCGTCTGAGATGTGTATTAAACGTGCAGTTTCACAGTTACGTAATGGCGGCTTTCCGCCAAGATTTGTAAAAGTAATTTTTGCTTTGAAATGTAAACATTATATCTTCAAGTATATGCCCATAAAATAAGTCAATTTACTAGTAGGAAAAACGTATTTTTATTTGAGAATCTTTAGAGGACGATCGACACAATCGAGATGAGGCGAACACTTCTTAAGCCATAGTGATTCCTTCGACAAGTTAGTTACCCTTGTGCAACTCATCTGTCTCTGAAGGCCCTTTCTAGCTGCTAAAATTTAACTTGCCAGATTTGACCGATTTGCCGATTTCATAAAATTTGTTACGATGTGATAAGACCGGCATCTAGTTGCATAGTAGGCGTGAACGCTCATCACAATTTCGATAACACCGAGTTATTTAAGAAATGTTATAATTGGAGTCGACTGGAGTGTATTGATTTGAAGTGATTTATCAAATAGCGAGACATGGGACTTATAACTATAATACTGCAACAACTGGTCAAAGGCCTTGACATGTGCTTTCCTGTCTGTTGGAAAGGAAGGAAGGAAGGAAGGAAATGTTTTATTTAATGACGCATTCAACACATTTTATTTATGGTTATATGGCGTCAGATATATGGTTAAGGACCACACATATATTGAGAGACGAAACCCGCTGTCGCCACTTCATGGGCTACTCTTTTCGATTAGCAGCAAGGGATCTTTTATAAGCACGATCCCACAAACAGGATAGTAGTTACCACGGCCTTTGTTTCACCAGGTGTGGAGCACTGGCTGGAAGGAGAAATAGCCCAATGGGGTCTGTGGGAAAGTGCATATAAAAGATCCCTTGCAGCATTAGGAAAAGAGTAGCGGGTTTCCTCTGTTGACTACGACTAAAAATTACCGAATATTTTACATCCAATAGCCGATGATTAATTAATTAATGTGCTCTAGTGGTATCGTTAAACACAACACACAAACTATGATACTGCACCTTTAATGTATGTTTTAAAAAATGTAGAACGTTTTGATGTACAGTATATTTGTATAGGTGAGTACATTTGATATATCAACTGCTAATAATAAGAGCAGTATATACATGTTTGCCGATATATAAATAAAGTAAAAGGAAAGAAAGGTTTGTCATCGACACTTCAGCCAGTTAGCAACTATCGTAAATCTTTGGATAGAAGTCTGTAATAGAAATCTAGGATTCGATCTGTTTTCGTGACGCTCTGAGACCGGGTCTCTGTTAAAGGCTTCTGGGGTATTTTTTGCATGTTAAATTTTCTAACATAACTTTATTGTAAGGCCATATTCTAATGTAATTTTTTGCATGCAAAATGTTCTAAGATAACCTTATTGTAAGGCCATATTCTAATGTAGGTTTCGAAACATGTTTGTACATGTGGAGACCTCTTATCTCACTGAGAAATGAAAGAAAAACAAGGCAGGCCTCTAGTCACAGATTTACGGTATATAGTTCATTATTTTAATTAGTAGCTCAGTGTATTTCATATGCAGTTTCCCGCAATAGGATGTCACGTACCATGGATTTTAATTTGATATACACACTTGAGCATCTATTGGATTGAAAAATAATTGAATGTTTTTCAATAATTTATCTCAGCTCATTTGGCAATGCTAGGTTTGGGTAGCTTGGTTCAATGTCCTACTAAGTAATGCGATTAGTGTAATAAAATGAATATACACATGTGATGAATAAATGTATAAACACTATAATATAGTTAATATACACCTGAGATGTTCACGGTTATATGCCGTGTATCCTTTGATAGGCAGGGGAAGTTAAAGTTTGTTTTGTTTAACGACACCACTAGAACACATTGATTTATTAATCACCGGCTATTGGATGTCAAACATTTGGTAATTTTGGCATATAGTCTTAGAGAGAAAACCCGTAAAAATGTTCCATTAGTATCAAGTGATCTTTTAAATGCATCATCCAACAGACAGGATAGCACCATCACGGGCTTTGATATACCAATCGTGGTGCACTGACAGGAACGACAAATAGCCCAATGGTCCCACTGACGGGGATTTGATCGTAGACCAACCGCGCATCAGGCATTTTACCTCTGGGTTACGCTCTGCCCTCAAGTGGAAATAAACAAGTATTTATAAAACATGTTGTAAGGTGAGGTTTTTTCAAAACCCTAAGTGTTACAAGCTCCAGGACATCTTTAAAGATCGATGAATGTTGAAAGCTGAGATAATGTAAGAAAGAGTTACTTGAAGTTAGGTGCAGAACGACATCTATGACGACAAGCCAGAAGTGAGTGACGTCTGCTCGTCTCGTCATGTCGCTTGAGTTCTGAAAATAAAACAAAAAACCAAACGTTAAAGTTACTAGAGCAAGGACGTAGCCCTGTGGTAAACGTTCGATATATGCTATAGAAAATACTATATGTGTGACAGTTATTTACAATTATTTTACAAACAAAATTGAGAAAACGTTGTTGTGAGATAACCGATATCTACCGGACACAAGTGTGATATTCTATTTATCAATAAGTAACTAAAATGTATTTTCAGCGCTGCCACTTGCATGGTTAACTTGTACGTATTGAGTGTGTCGTTGAATAAAACATTTCCTTCCAATCAGATGTCTGTAAATCGTTATCCAACATACGTGGTATGTCGTCACACACCGTAATCTCCGGGACAGGATGTGTACGAAAAGTACTTTATATATACATGTATTGGCATTTCTCCTCGTTGTAACATAGCAATATACAGTTTACAGAGATTGACCTCTAGCTGCAACTGTTAATATAGTTATAATATATTATTTATTATAATATATAGAAACACATTGAGTATACAGACACCAAATGTTCCAAACAAGAACATTTTTAATATACACTTTTCACTTGCTAAAAAGACTGCATTAATTGGAAACAAAGTACAAAAACAACAAACTGAGGATAGTCACCTCAAAAGTATCCAACTCAAACAGGCAAGAATAATTTTTGGAAATACAAACGTTAGGTCGACCAGAAAATGTATGTAATATATAATTTTTACCAGCTAAAAAGACTTCATTAATCGGAAAGATATTACAATTACAACAAACTGAGGACAAGTGCTTTGTAAAAAATCTGTTTCAAACAGAAAGGGTCATAAACAATACTGACCGTGTCAAAACATCCTTTAAGATTCCCCGTGTGCAGAGATATAATTTTTTTGAATTTTAATATTCACAAGACAGAAATTGTGCTGTCAGTAGAATGAGTGCCACAGAGACACAGTACGTACATGATTAATTGTGCTGTCAGTAGAATGAGTGCCCCAGAGACACAGTACGTACATGATTAATTGACAAAGGGTTGGGGGAATGCTGTTAGTAGAATGAGTGCCCCAGACACAGTACGTACATGATTAATTGACAAAGGGGTGGGGGAATGCTGTTAGTAGAATGAGTGCCACAGAGACACAGTACGTACATGATTAATTGACAGAGGGGTGGGGGAATGCTGTTAGTAGAATGAGTGCCACAGAGACACAGTACGTACATGATTAATTGACAGAGGGGTGGGGGAATGATGTTAGTAGAATGAGTGCCACAGAGACACAGTACGTACATGATTAATTGACAAAGGGGTGGGGGAATGCTGTTAGTAGAATGAGTGCCACAGAGACACAGTACGTACATGATTAATTGACAAAGGGGTGGGGGAATGCTGTTAGTAGAATGAGTGCCACAGAGACACAGTACGTACATGATTAATTGACAAAGGGGTGGGGGAATGCTGTTAGTAGAATGAGTGCCACAGAGACACAGTACGTACATGATTAATTGACAAAGGGGTGGGGGAATGCTGTTAGTAGAATGAGTGCCCCAGAGACACAGTACGTACATGATTAATTGACAAAGGGGTGGGGGAATGCTGTTAGTAGAATGAGTGCCACAGAGACACAGTACGTACATGATTAATTGACAAAGGGGTGGGGGAATGCTGTTAGTAGAATGAGTGCCACAGAGACACAGTACGTACATGATTAATTGACAAAGGGGTGGGGGAATGCTGTTAGTAGAATGAGTGCCACAGAGACACAGTACGTACATGATTAACTGACAAAGGGGTGGGGGAATGCTGTTAGTAGAATGAGTGCCACAGAGACACAGTACGTACATGATTAACTGACAAAGGGGTGGGGGAATGCTGTTAGTAGAATGAGTGCCCCAGACACAGTACGTACATGATTAATTGACAAAGGGGTGGGGGAATGCTGTTAGTAGAATGAGTGCCCCAGAGACACAGTACGTACATGATTAATTGACAAAGGGGTGGGGGAATGCTGTTAGTAGGATGAGTGCCCCAGAGACACAGTACGTACATGATTAATTGACAAAGGGGTGGGGGAATGCTGTTAGTAGATTGAGTGCCCCAGACACAGTACGTACATGATTAATTGACAAAGGGGTGGGGGAATGCTGTTAGTAGAATGAGTGCCCCAGAGACACAGTACGTACATGATTAATTGACAAAGGGGTGGGGGAATGCTGTTAGTAGAATGAGTGCCACAGAGACACAGTACGTACATGATTAATTGACAAAGGGGTGGGGGAATGCTGTTAGTAGAATGAGTGCCCCAGACACAGTACGTACATGATTAATTGACAAAGGGGTGGGGGGATGTTGTCAGTAGAATGAGTGCCACAGAGACACAGTACGTACATGATTAATTGACAAAGGGGTGGGGGATGCTTGCCTAAGGTGCGATGGGTTGTAGGATCAATCGACCTCGATGAACTCGGGTTTTAGTTTCCCGACCAAAACAGTGGTCCAGGACTGGTACACCAAAGGCCATGCCGGACAATGGACACAGCAACATTGGTTGTTGATTTTTCCATAGATTTAACCTGTATTTGTCTCTCTGTCTATCTCTCTATGTCTCTTTTTCTCTGGGACAAATCAGAAATAACCATATGTTTAAGACACCAAATGGCCCCAGTTTTAAACTGGTCTCACATGTCATCCAAACAATATAGCTTTTTTCCCATTATACAAATGAAGAGTCCACGGAAATAATCTATTTTTTTATTTTAAAATTTACAACTCTGCAATCGTGGAATATGTACACCTGCGGAAGCCTAACAATTTCTAATGGCCTACCATAATTATAGGTTTTTAATTTAGTGTGTCATTGTGAACTTGTTTGGACGTCATAGGTTATTTCCTTAGTCCCTTTAAATGTCTTCTAGAAACAGATGTTTATAAGTTATATATTTTCAATAATAACTGTTTATAAATGATTAATTATATACCTTTATATATTTGTTACACAGCAGTGATTTCGTAAACGTATATTTAGTATATGGGTATTATAACTAGATACATTTTCTCTTATCAAATAAATTAACATTATCTTAGCACATAAACCCAATAGCCGATGTAGTTTTCGTGCTGGGGTGTCGTTAAACATCCATTCATTCATTCATTCATTCATTTGTAGGAGATTAATGAATGACATTTGTAGTAAAAGTTAGTTGCCAACATATTCACATAATACTTTTGTCTGTTAATGTCCTAACGGGTCAATATTAGGAAAAAAGGGTTTAAAGAGTCACAAACAAGATAAAAGATTTAACGAGTCAAGATCAGGGGTTGGGTTGAGTTTAATGAGTCAATATCAGCAAATAGAGTTTAATGAGACAATTTCAAGAAAGTGTTTAACGAGTCAAGATCAGGAAAAAGAAAGTTAAATTAGTCAAGACCAGGAGGATAAAGAATTCAATGAGTCAAACTCAGGGGGAAAAGAGTTTTATTACCCTCCTGGTGAAGATATAGCGGTGTCGTACAAATTTCGTACGCACCACCAGGTGCGTATTACAAACTGTATTTCGATTTGTCAACAGGGAACAGAGTTAATTTCGATTGGTTGGACAGCGACCTTATTAGCATAACGGGACTATTTTTTTTCATTCATAATTAATGTGGTGACTCGCGACCAGTCGACGACCGGATGTCAAAGTTGGAACTGGTCCGCCGCCTGACACCCCTGGAGACAAATAATCTGCTGGTGCCTTACCATGTAGGGATTGGCGGGAAAAAGGGACCCGCCCATTGGACGAGGAGCGTCACATGGCAAAAAACGAGAGCAGACGATTCTGGAAAGGAGAGGCGTCACTCTTGCATCTGAACCGCCAACAGGCTAGAAGCATACTAATCCTGATAATCAGATAAATTGTAAGTAACCTTTAATTAATCTAAATACTCGGTAAAATCACGACAATGGCGCTGCGAGCATTTGAACGCATCTGCTAATCTATTAATTACAATTTTTTTTAAAATTAATTGTCTTTTGTCTTTGGGTTTAATTATTTTCAGGAAAAAGGAAATTTTTTAATTGGCCGCCATATTGAATTTTTTCGCGAATTAATTTTCTCAAAGTAATAGGAAGTTTTTCACAGTGTTTTTATTGATATTTTTATAGAATATTGCATTCTTGAAGTTTTTCTGATTAAATGACGTAATAATTTTGTTTGTGTGGGGGAGGATTTCAAATTTACGGTTCGGCTTCAGTGCAGAGGAATAAAGTATTTTTGGAAAGTTCGAAATACTTTGCGTTTATTTATTGTGTTTTTCTGGGAACAGTTCCCGGTATGTCTTTTCGTGACAATGATGGGGCTATGGGGGAAAGTCAATCCCCGGATTTGCAGGTTAGCCCGCACGAAGTAGGCCACATTTCTATTCTGACACCTCCTAGTTCTGGGTACGTAGACAGCAGTTCTAGGTATCACAGTTCAGTCAGTACGGGGTCCGGTACCGTAGAAGGGGGGACACCGTTGACGGGTGGTCTTTGTATTCATTCGGGGGAGAGGACAAATGCCAATAGGGGCAGTTTGGTTTTCATCCCAGAGGGGGGTAATCCACCCAGGGGTGACGTTGCTTCCTATCCAGAGGGGAGTTACCCGAAAGGGGGTGGTACTTACCCATGCCCAGAGGGGGGTAAACCGGCCAGGGGTAGTCATGAGTCTTACCCAGAGGGTAGTTACCCGAACAGGGTTGGTACCATTTCACGCCCAGAGGGGGTTAACCCAAACG
This sequence comes from Gigantopelta aegis, assembly GCF_016097555.1. Taxonomy (NCBI): domain Eukaryota; kingdom Metazoa; phylum Mollusca; class Gastropoda; order Neomphalida; family Peltospiridae; genus Gigantopelta; species Gigantopelta aegis. The sequence goes on from NC_054706.1 coordinate 5,043,083, forward strand.
GGGGCGATTTCGGTCCGTCATCGGAGGGTGGTTACCCACACAGGAGTGGTCCACTGTCATACCCAGAGGGGGGTACTCAGTACAGGCGTAGTCCCATTTCTTATGAGGAAGGATTTAACCCCCAAAGGGGTGGTTCTACCGTTTGCCCACAGGGGAGGTCGATGTATCAGGGTCGTGTCCCATATCGCCAAGGAGGGGGTGATGTAGACAGGGATGGATTTAATTTTCATCCGGAGGGGAGGTTACCAGTAAGAGGGGGTGCACCGGAGGAAAGGTTATTTCATTTCAACAAGAAAGTGGAATATGATGGCAAAAGTAGTTGGAAGGCTTTTGAAACCAAATTTCAATACATGGCCGAGTGTGCGAATTGGCCCCCACAGCGGTGTAAAGAGGAACTTTGTTTTTCATTACAGGGTAAGGCTAGTGAATATTATGCCCTTATATTGGCCCCCCAAAACCTCCGATATACAGAGATTATGCACAAGCTGGCGAAACGATTTGGGTCGTATGATATGTCGAGTTCGGCTCAGATGGAGTTTTTCACGGCTAAACAAAAACCAGGGGAGGATATCAGAGATTGGGCGGACCGGGTGGTAGTTCTAGCAAATAGAGCGTTTCAGGGTCTGCCCGACGACTTTATGTCTTCTCAGGTAACGACCAGATTTTGTCAGGGTTGTGAAGATGTAGCGGCGGCACATCATTTGTGCAATGCAAATCCCCGGACTCTTGACGATGCTATGGATACGTTGTTACGGTGGCAGTGCACCAATGCGGCGCTGAATGCTAGATCTACTGGTAGAATACCGGGTAGTACACCGTTACAGGCTCGTGTGTCCCGCATAGACGGATGGGGACACAGTGATAGGAGTACAATAAATAGGGAGCTTAATCCAGTGGGAGACAGTTTAAGAGATAGATTGGATTTTTTGTCTAGTCGGGTGGATGAACTGTCAATCGGTGGACAGCGGGTCGCTCAAATGAGTGTTAGTAGAAACACTGGTAGCCTTGGGCGGGAAACGCCTAACGTCTCTCACTCTGCTATGGAGAGACTAGAGAAAATGGTGGAACATCTGATGACGGAAGTGGTAGAGTTAAAGGGGTGGAGAGTGAGTAGCCCAGGGGGGGACCGGAAGCATTTTGGTAACAACAACAGGGGGCAGTTCCAACCTAGGGATAGGTTACCTTCAGTGGGTAGAAGGGAGGGGTCTTCTTCACCACAGGGAAGGGAAAGGGTGCCTCCTAGATGTTATCTTTGCAATGAGGTGGGACACTTTCGAAGAGAGTGTCCACAGTGGAAAGGAACTAAGTCGTTAAACGGGAAAGGGCTGGGTCAGTAGGCCTTAACCCAATCCAAGAGAGTAGTGGGAGACGGCCTCTAGCAGGTATGGTACCATTGGGTACCGGGGGCAGGGCTGTCGGCACCAAGGGGGTGGCTGGCAGTTCTGTAGGGAAGAAATGTGTAAGTTGGGGGGGGGGGGGGGGGGGTGTAGAGATATGTACACGTCAAAATTCGGCGTCCATCCAGAAGCTAAATTTACAGAGGGATCATTGTATCATTATCATGCCCGAAGACCAGACCCCTGGGGGAGGGGATATGTGTCAAAACATGAAAATCGATGTAGCCTTGGGAGAAAGTAGCCAGGATAAAGTTACATGGTGTGACCAGGAGACGAGTATGACCTCGGAGGAGGTGGTTGCAAAGACTGTCGACGTCGCAGGGGGAGCACCTGAAAATGGGTTGGCTGTAGAAAATGCGGGCGCGACAGTAGGGGCAACGGGTGGGGTGGCTGAACAGGAAGGGCTAGCATCGAAAGAGTCACATGTAGATCGGACTGTCGAAAATGGGGTGACCTTGGAGAGTAGCCGAGATAGGGTTACGATAGGGGGAAATAGGGGAAGGATGTAGTCGTAGAGACTGTGGACGTAGTGGCGGTAGCACCTGAAAAGGGGGTGGCTGCAGGAACCACGGATGTGGCAGTTGGGGCGAAGGGAATGGCGGCTCAAAAAGAGGGGTCAGTTTCGACAGTGGTGGTCGAGGGGGTGACGGCACATTCTGGGGGTGTAGATGACGAGGTTAGGGACAGCTCAGGGGTGGGTGATGTTCCAGATAAGAAAGGGGTAGTAGAAGAAAGGAAGGTAATCGTCCCTCCAGAGAGTTGTCCAATGGAAGGGCAGATAACAGTGGAGGCGGTTGGGACAGAGAAAGGGGAGGCAACACCAGTCATCAGACTTAAACCTGTAAGCGCTGGGCCTATGTTCTCTGTACCTGTCATTGTAAATGGGTGTTCTGTAAATGCCACAGTAGACACTGGGGCTGAGGTGAATATCATTGCTGACCGAATCTATGATAGCATGGTGACTAAGCCTACGGTTATTCGGGCGGTATCTCTGAATACCGCAGGCCGAGAAATGAAAATGGAAGGGATTGTTGTCGGTCCTGTGACCTTGACACTGGGAGATACCCATTTTCAATCCAAAATGTATGTGGCCCCAATCGAGGATGATATGTTGTTGGGTTTAGACTTTTTGAGGGCTTGTAATGCAAAGTTGGATTTACAGGCAGGCACACTGACGGTTGGGGGTAAATCCATCTCTATGGTTTTTGGATTGATTGGTCAGTCGCCAGTGGTGGCGAAGGTTAAGGTGCTAGAAAAGGTGGTGGTACCACCAAATTCAGCGAAACATTTTCCCTGTAGTGTGAGCCGAAGTATGCCCACATTTGTGGTTGAACCGAGCACGGAGTGTATCAACATTAGCAATGATGCCATATACGTTCCAGGCAGCAGGCAACAAGGCTAGTGTGTGTCTGGTGAATTTGGGTGATAGACCAGTAACACTCCAGGCACAGCAGGTTGTGGGGCATGCTATGGAAGCAGCCCTGGTGGTAAATCGCAAATTGCCGCCATCTGTTACAGTAAAAAGGCTGAAAGAATCTCAGGGTGAAAAACAGGTGGGACCTGAATTTTTGAAAAACATGTACGACAACTCCTGTAAAGAGTTGAACTCTGAGCAAGCGGAAAACCTGGCCGCTTTACTGGTTGAGTACCAGGATGTGTTTGCCCAGAGTGACTTTGACTTTGGCTCATTTACCACGATAGAGCACGAGATAGATACGGGTAATGCCCGGCCGGTCAAGGCAAGAATGAGGCGAACACCCCAATGTTTTGTCAATGAGGAAGAAGCTCATTTACAGAAAATGCTAGATGCAGAAATAATTCAGCCATCTGCGTCTGAGTGGGCCTCTGCTCCCGTACTGATTCGTAAACGGGATGGAGGGGTACGGTGGTGTATTGACTACAGGAAGTTGAACGAGGTCACTGTCAAAGACGTGTACCCGTTACCACTGATAGATGAGTGTTTAGACACCCTGTCTGGAAATATCTGGTTTTCCAAACTGGATGCTAATTCAGCATATTACCAGATTGGTGTTAAAGCAGAGGACCGGAAAAAGACTGCTTTTCTGACAAAGTATGGCCTTTTTGAGTTCGTACGCATGGGTTTTGGGTTGTGCAACGCTCCGGCAACGTTTGCTCGAGCCATGAACTTGGTTTTGAGAGGGTTAACGTGGAATGTGGCATTGGCATTCTTGGATGATATTTTGGTCATGGGTAAGGACCAGGGTGATCATTTGACTAATTTGCGGTCAGTCTTTAACAGATTTCGCGAATATGGTCTGAAGTTCAAACCCAAGAAATGTGAACTATTTCAAACAAAGGTGGAATTTCTGGGTAGAGTGATAGGTCCCAACGGGGTAGAGATGGGCACTGGATATGCCGACAGTGTTCGGGAGTGGCCTATTCCCCGGTGCACAAGGGAGGTAGAAAGTTTTTTGGGCTTTGCCAACTACCATCGCAATTTCATAGCTAACTTTGCGGAAATTGCAGTCCCCTTGTACGAGATCACGGGTAAAAAAACATTTATGTGGGGACCTGCTCAGGAGGCAGCTTGGGTTAAGCTAAAAGATGCACTGGTATCCACTCCGGTGCTAACTTTGCCCAACAAAGATGACCCATTCATACTTGTCAGTTCCGCCACTATCTGCTGGGTAGGAGGTTCTTAGTGAGAACTGATCACAACAGTTTAACCTGGTTGTTAAACTTTAAGCAACCACAAGGTCAATTAGCCAGATGGTTAGAGGAACTGGGTCAATATAACATGCAGATTCAACACCGACCCGGTAAGCAGCACATGGACGCTGATGCCTTATCACGACTGCCTTTATCACAACCATGCCCAGAATTTAAGGCAGGTGTTAAACTACAAGACTTGCCTTGTGGGGGCTGCAAGTATTGTGTACGAGCCAATGATAATTGGGGCTCGTTTTTTGACAACGTAGATGATGCAGTACCTTTAGCCACCAGGGTGGATCAACCGACACTGGTACGGCAGGTGGTTTCCGCTGTGACTGAGAGTGCATCAGTGGTGCAGAGTACTGAGTTCCAGCAGTTGCTCACTGGGGGTATTGAGTTCGACCCCCAGCCCCAGAGTACGGGGCCATTGTGTACACATATAGATGTAGGGGTGGTCCCTACCAAAGTGCTGTCAGTAACTACTACTGAGGACAGTTCGGGTGATAACTCCTTTGTGGGATACTCGGCTGATCAGATGAAGGAAAAGCAGCATGAGGATAGGGATTTGAGACAGGTTATCCAATGGTTGGAGACGCAGGTAGTACCCAGTGAGGCAGATTTGTTTCTGGGCGACCGTGAATCCAAGTGCTATTGGGTTAACCGGGACACGTTTCATTTAGATGAACGTGGGGTCCTGTACAAACGAATTGAGGATGATTCGGGGAGCAGAGAACTGCTAGTTGTACCCCATTCCTTGCGACGGGAGTGGCTCAGGGTAAATCACGATATTCCTGCATCAGGTCACCAGGGTGTGGAACGTACCAAATGTAGAATGCGTGCCAGGTATTATTGGTACGGTATGTCTAGGGCTGTAAAAAACTTTGTGTTTACCTGTGTACAGTGTAACCGTTGTAAGAAGGGTAATAGGAAGGCGAGGTGCCCAATGAAACAGTTTCATGCGGGGGTTCCTATGGAGAGGGTACATCTCGATTTCCTGGGACCATTACCCAAGACTGAAAATGGTAATGAGTATGTACTCATGATGGTAGACCAGTTTACAAAGTGGGTAGAGTGCATACCATTGCCATCCCAGACAGCTGAAGTGACAGCAAGGGCAGCTATCAATGAGTTTTTCTCGAGATTTGGCTACCCTTTTGAGATATTCACTGATCAGGGGAGAAATTTTGAGTCGGAGCTATTTCAAGAAGTGTGTAAATTGTTCCATATTCATAAAGCCCGAACCACACCTTATCGTCCATCTGCTAACGGACAGGTCGAACGGTACAACCGTACACTCATGGATGCTGTTCGATGCTATATTGACAAATCTCAAACCTGGTGGGATGATAACCTGGCTCAGTTGGCAGGGGCCTTACACTCTGCGGTAAACCGCCACACAGGTTACACTCCTAATCACCTGATGCTGGGTAGAGAGGTCAATCAACCTGCAGATCTCATGTTCAGGCCCCCTGTAGGGAAGCAGCCGGCACATGTTGATGAGTATGTGGCCCAGCTTGAAGAATCCATCAGGAGTACGCATGAACTGGCTAGGGATAAGTTGGGTGAGTCCCAGAAAAGAATGAAAAGGGACTATGACCTGAGAACAGCAGAACACAAGTATTCCAAAGGGGACTATGTGTATGTGTTGGACACGGCTGTTCTTAAAGGGGAAAACAAAAAACTTAGCCCACCATGGAAAGGTCCTGGAGTGATAAGGGAATGCATTTCCCCTTATTTGTACAAAGTACAACTCCGTAAAGGAGTGTCAGTGATCAACCATGACCGATTAAAATTGTGTAATGATCGGAGGGTACCACCATGGTTAGATCGGGCAAAAGGGGAGTTACTGGGCCAGAAGAAGGAAACAACAGATCAGGGTAGACAAACTAGGGGAAAAACAAAGAGCCAACAAACTTATTGTTTTTGTATGGGGCCTTACACAGGTGAATTCATGATACAGTGCGACCGGTGTAAAGAATGGTATCATGGTGTGTGTGTGTGGAGGTAACCCCGGAGGAGGGTAGATTGATGGACTTGTACATTTGTCCCGTGTGTGGAGCAGACTCACCGCAGTGAGTACCGTCAGAGGGGTGGTGAGTACGGTGTGTTCCATGTTGTGCCTCTTAGGACTAGTTGCACTTTCACTTAGAGTCGCCCCTCTTCTGTAGTTCCTTTCTCCTTGGTTGTTGTCTCTATGCACTGCTTAACCGCGCTTTACTGTGCTTGATTGTTGTGGTGGATGTGCTCGTTGATATGGTGCTAATTATCTCTATTGTTATTTCTTACTTTTTATTAATTATGGTTGATTTTTGAAATTAAGTATCATCATTATATACCCAATGGACTGGGTGGTGAGTATGTAAATTGTTTGTTTGTTTGTTTTTTTGTTTTGTTTAGGTTATATTGCATGATTTGCTGATTTGCTAATTAAAGTAGGTATTTGCTGATTTTCGGTTTATTGGTTCCATGGTGTTGTACTTGCTGGTGGGGGGAGATGAGGTGCACAGATAGGTTCCCGATAGATGACACTTTAACTATTCATTACGGTACGTTGGCTTGTTCGGGTTAGTATTATTTAGGTCCTTTTGAACTGTTCTTTTCTTTCTCATAGAAAATGAATCACGAGGACAAAACAGTTGTGGGTAGGTGGGGGAGTGACGCTCCCCCCCCCCCCCTGCCTGACGAAGAAGCACCAGCAGAGGTGGAGCCACCACCTCAAGAGGAGTCAGCCGAGGTGGACCCATCACCTCAGGGGGAGCCAGCCGAGGTGGGCCCATCACCTCAAGGGGAGTCAGCCGAGGTGGACCCATCACCTCAAGGGGAGTCAGCCGAGGTGGACCCATCACCTCAAGGGGAGCCAGCCGAGGTGGGCCCATCACCTCAAGGGGAGTCAGGGGAGCCGAGGTGGACCCATCACCTCAAGGGGAGTCAGCCGAGGTGGACCCATCACCTCAAGGGGAGCCAGCCGAGGTGGGCCCATCACCTCAAGGGGAGTCAGCCGAGGTGGACCCATCACCTCAAGGGGAGCCAGCAGAGGTGGGCTCATCACCTCAAGGGGAGCTAGCCGAGGTGGGCCCATCACCTCATGAGGAGTCCGTCGAGGTGGGTGTGTCGCCTCAGGAAGGGGACCTGGGGGAGGTAAGTGTGTCTCCACCAGCGGCGGCGGGGTCGTCACTCCAATCGGAGGACTCCTTGCCCGATATCCCTCCTTTCTGTTTTCCCACGCCCATACACTTAAGGGAGGGCTCTCCTCCTCCAGGATTCTTACCCCGGGGGAGAGGACGGGGAATCTTGGGGGCATGGGAAAGGGGAAAATTGCCTGTATTTGGGTTTCACATTTCCCGTCCGGGACTGTCCACACCTGGTCAGTCCAGGTTTCCACTGGGAGTGGCCTTACCCCGGCCTCCGCCGGGGTTGGGCTTGCCCAGATCTCTGTCAGGTCTATGTTCCTCCCGATCCACCTCACCGGAATCGACCGAGTCGGTTTCGCCCAAGGATGCTGGGCTTATGCCCGGAGCGGTTAGCCTTGGGGGAAAGAGGAAAGGGTCAGAGACGGGTAAAGGACGGGGGGGGTAAAAAGTCTCGGGACTCCAAATGTCCAGTCCCAGGCTGTGGGACATGCACCCGTGAATTACGGGCGCATGCCCTGTCAGTACACATCCCGGGAATCTTGGGGGCAGCAAATCCACGTACCCCAAACCTGGCTACCATTCGGTGGGCGGCAGTGAGAGACCTGGCAAGGAGGGTCTGCGGACCGTCGGGTACTCCGCGTCAGTTGGCTAGTAGACTGGGACCATTGATCCCGAGTATGGTGGGCCCGTCAGAGGTGGACGTGCCCGCAATAGAACAGATGGCCCGTTTTCTGGGTGAGCCATCTCAGCAGTTTACTCTACATCCAGTGTTGAGCATGTCTGCGCTCATACACTGGAGAGCGTTGTTACATGCGGTGGCATTGTTGTCACTAGAGGACCGCCGTTGGTTTTTGGGATGGTCGGCTCAGGGGGTAGATATTCCTCGAGATAAGTGTATCCTGGCGGGAACAGAGATTTCTCACGACGATGCCCCGGGAAGGTTGGTAATAACAGGGAGCGGGAAGTCTCTGTCGGTAGAAGGGGACACTAGGGTGGTCTTAGTTGGGGCAGAGCCCGGTGAGAGCTGGGCGGCTTCTTCTGGGCCATTAGTCGAGGGGAGGGGTCGGCTTCAAGGGGTGGATGCCCATTTTCATCCAAAGTCTTGTGCCCGGGTAATGAAACTGGGCACAGATCCCAGTTTGGAGAAAGTGGTGCGGTACAACTATCCACACCGTATTCCCTGCCCCGCTATTGATGTGATAGGGGGTGTGTCAGTGTACATCGAGCCGGGTCACTTTCCACCTATGGTGGAATGCTACCCGGCCTGGAAAGTGGTAGTAGTGATTCATCCCCGATTCGGACCCACGGTCCAAGACGCGGATAGGGGATGGGTGGAGAAGATGGCCACTAAGAATGGGGTGGCCGTCTTTGTTGGGTTAGATTATTCAGCCGACGTGGGAACGTGGAGGGCCCAGGAGTTGCTGATGAAAGCAATCCTGGAGGCCAGCAGGCCGTTCACGCCTGTAGTGGCGAGTTTTGTGGGGGGAAATTGGAGTCGTGGCCCTCTCGCGGCTGGTTTCCTTCTCCTCCAGGAGAGGTGCCCCCCAACCCAAAAAATTCACTTAACCTCTTTCGACGGGGGGTGCCAAGCAGTTAAGGATGCCTGTAGGTTGTTCCCGGAGGCCTATTTTGGGGTCTCCGGGAAGGTGTTTGCAATGGACGGGGAACAACGCCAGGCAGTGGCGCTTATCCCTGTCGATCGTCTTCTATTGGAGACAAATGCTCCTCATATCGGACTGAGGGGCCAAGGTCCTAGCGGCCCGAGTTACCTCGGAGAGGTGGCAGCCGAGGTGGCCAGGGTTCGAAAAACCTCCCTGGAAGCAGTGCTGCAAAGCACTGTTTCCAACGCCCGGCGGTTGTACGGGCTGGTTAACCGGTAAAGAAAATAAAACGGGAGGGTGATTATTAAACCAGTAGGTTATATGGGTTGTCTGTACGGAACGGGTTGGTACCCGGCATTAGCTGGGAACAACCTTCCATATCATAGAGATATGTACTGAATTTAAAATATTGAACATAATTATTTCACAATGATGGGGGATTTTTACTGGTGGTATATTTTAATTATGGTCTGCTAGACAAGAGAATTAGGGCTAAATTCGAATAACTGTATGATATGTCTAATTATAATGTTTTATTTCAGGTCTAACAATATTATCCAGTTGAATGTATTTCAGGTTAATGGTTGGTGTTCAGCATCCACTTGGGGAACAGTTAATTGGGTATGGGAGGCCTGTGGGTAAGTAATCATAGAAGATGTCCCAGGAAGGGGGGTTGGATTTTGGGTAATTGGGAACAGACCTGATTTTTAAGGGGTCTCTTCTCAGGTAAGTATGTAATACTCAGAAGATAAAACAGGACATAAAATTATATTTTTCCTGGATGATGCGGACCTTTTCCATCTTTTGTGAGGGGGAGGGAAGGTATCTGCCATGAAAAATCCTGTTTTATCTTGTTTTCCTTAGGGAGAGGTCCCATATTATTTTGTGGGGGAATAATAGTTAATTTTCAATTAACTATTGCTAAGTTGAGGGATAATTATTTGAATTATGACTCTTTTTTGGTAAGGATGTAATTAGGAGGCCAACATCATATAGGGCAAAATGTGATGGACCAGTTTTTTGTTAGGTTTGTGTAATATAATGTAATATAGTTGCCTTGACTGACATTTGCAAAAGGCTGAGTTGGAATTTATTTAACTGTTAACTTTTAAGTGTTTAACTTTTAAGTGTTTAAGTGTTTAACTTTTAAGTGTTCAACTTTAAGTGTTATTCAAGGAGTAGTTCTTGGTGTTTCATTATTAATATTCCTGGATGTGACTTTAACTGTGCTTAAGGCATAACTTTAATATTTCTGGATGTGACTTTAACTGTGCTTAATGCATAATTTGAATATTCATGGATTTGACTTTAACTATGCTCAATGGATAATATTCGTGGATATAACTTTAATGGCCTTTCTGGATGCCACCGCCAGATAAGTCAGTATCTTTTTTACTAACAGGATATGACTGTTTCTTTTGGGGGGTAGTCTTAACCTATAACAACAGGAAACTCTGGATGTTTACAAAGAACCTGTTTATTCATGGATGGTCGTTGAATCCTGAACCGGATGAGTCCGAGTCAGTAACCCGCTGGTGAAGTGTTTAATGTTCCCTGGAAATTCGGGAGGTGATCTTCTCTTCTATAAAACGGGGGAGAGTGTGGTGACTCGCGACCAGTCGACGACCGGATGTCAAAGTTGGAACTGGTCCGCCGCCTGACACCCCTGGAGACAAATAATCTGCTGGTGCCTTACCATGTAGGGATTGGCGGGAAAAAGGGACCCGCCCATTGGACGAGGAGCGTCACATGGCAAAAAACGAGAGCAGACGATTCTGGAAAGGAGAGGCGTCACTCTTGCATCTGAACCGCCAACAGGCTAGAAGCATACTAATCCTGATAATCAGATAAATCGTAAGTAACCTTTAATTAATCTAAATACTCGGTAAAATCACGACATTAATGTCAAGGTCAGTAACATCCACAACTTTTAGGCCTACTACAAATGTCATTCATTAAAAGTTGATGTAAACTGGACCGCGCGAGAAATATTTTTAAATAAAAAATAAAAATAAAAGAATGAATAGAACAATAATTAAACATATTAATTTTATTTATTATGTGGATTTTTGGTCTACAAATTGTTATTGTCAGTTGTGATTTGTGTATTCATCATTATTAAGGTCTACGACAGTAATTTTTTGGACCCTTGTTTTGGCTTCGTACACAATAAATGAAACATATCCAACGTTAATTTTTTTCATATGATATGGTATTTTTTTATTTTTTTAAACTTAATATTTTTTGTAGAATTATGAAAAAGTAAAATATACCGACCTGTAAACAGCGTTGTTTGCTTGTTGTAGAAATTTAACAGGGGTCAAGGTTAGTAGACCAGTTTTTATTTTAATGTGGCGATGCATTGTAATAATATAGCTAATTTTGAATTTGAATGACGTCAGAATTCCAATGACGTCACTTTGCACCTCCTTACAATAACCACAAACTGGGTACATGACGTTTCCGTTTTAAGAATGCTGGAAAAAATCCAATGCAAAATTCCTATTGATTTTTTTTTTTCGAACTTTACTGAAGCACCTGAATGTGTTTGAAGAAAATTCTGTGATTGAACAATTGTACATTTTAAGAAATATGGATTTCAAGTGAAATTACGGTAAGATATGTCATATTTATTGTGTACAAAGAAAGCCAAAACAAGGGAGCGAAAAGTGACTGTCGTCGACCTTAAAGTTATAACTTTAGTTTTCCCGTGAACTCAGCTGCTTTTGCAAGCTACACGTTTTTAACTGCAAAAACAGTTGTTATTCTCTTATTGGTTGGATTTTTTGTCAACAAATTCTTATTGTCAGTTGTGATTTGTGAATTCATCATTATTAGCATAACCAGTGCCAGTGGGGTAACGGGAACATTTGTTTCTTGGGGGCGTTTTGTTAAAATATGGAATTATGCATTAGTTTTACCATTTTTCACCCAATATGAGAATAAACATATATTGATGCATGTACCTTACAGCTTTCTTTAAATTAAAAAATGAAACCCGATGTAAATTTATGGGGAAGTACGTCTACACCACTCCCCTAAAAACGTCACTGAGAAGTAGCGGAAGTACAACGAACTATTTCTCAATGCGGCGGTACGTAGTCGTGCACCAGCTAGTTATGCAAATCAACATCCGGTCTTGAAATAGGCTACAAAATTGATTGATTGATTGATTTATTTTTCATAATTTGCGTGATTTAAAGGAGGGTAATAAATAAAATACCACACTCGTTTTCGCTAGATATAATTTTTACGAAACTCGTGAACTTCCCAAAAGTATCTGACCTCACTTTCGTTCGGTCAGATACGTTTGGGAAGTTCACTCGTTTCGTAAAAATGATATCTAGCGAAAACTCGTATAGTATTCTATATTTACGAGTTACGGAAAAGATTTAACAAGTCAAGATCAAGTAAGGCCCACAACATTTACTCTAAAAGTGTGTTTGTGACACCACCCCACTGTAGCGTGTCCCACCTCTACCACAGCTTAACGGCGTGTCCAAAATAGACACAAGTATGATCTCATTGGAGAGAGGGCTGTGGGTGATATTGTGTTGTGTGGAAAATGTACTCTGCAGATAACACCGACTAAATAAAACCATAGTAACTAAAACGGTTGGTGCAGATGACTGGTCCGTCTTCAGTAAAACGTTAATGATGTAGATATATTTCCAATAGAGAATTGAACACAGTGTAAATTGTAAACCGGGTAACAGACACCACTTGTAGGGGCGTTCAAAATAAAAAGGTGGAAAAGAAAAGAGACAAACAGTAAGAGAGGCATCACATGGGAGGATAGAAACAGCTTTCTTCGCGTAGAGCAGAAGTAGTGAGCTTTGTATGCCGGTTACCTGTGATCTTTGAAAGAACTTGGGAGCACACTTTCTTAATTGTCACCAAAATTCACTTTTGAAACAGACAAAAATAGCACATGATATTCACAAATGTTATTCGATTTACGTAAAAATAAGAAATATAAAAACAGCCAAAAAGCCTACATTACATACAAGAGTAAGGTTATAATCTCACCTCACCGTAACTGAAACTCATGTACTAATGTGAAATACAAATCAACTATTGAATAATACAGCGTTAGTGTTATGAAAAAGTTATAAAACAAACATCATTTCATTAAATACGAATGTATAAACAGCAAATCGCAATCGGGTCATCACCAAGACGCAGTCAGTCATATGTCTTTAAATCGATCACAAGCATATGTGTATTATGATAAGTAACGCACGGTATTCTCGCCAACAGTGGTATAGGAATATGTGTGAATGCTGTTAAATATTCCTCCTATTGGGCCATTCTCTGTGCTGTCATGCTCCTCACTGGTTTGAACTGAATACATTAATATGGCCAACTGAACCAAGACTTCAGTAGATTACACGTCGAGATTAGCTTCTCCGCGTGACATCGGTATATCAAAGACTTCACAGGTGTGCATGCATAAAACGCCACTCCTGTTCAATTGGGAGAGTCTGTTTGCCGAGACCGGTGTAGCATTTAATTTTCACTCCCCAAGAATATGCACTCCCCTGTCATTATTATACGTATAATTTGCACTCCCCCAGTTATTATTATACGTATAATACACACTCCCCTTGAATTATTTGCACTCCCCTAGTTATTATTATACATATAATGTACATTCTCCACTACTATGTTTAAATACTGATTACATTCATGGTCTCTTAAAAGAACTTTGGATTGATAATAATGTAAGTGTTATTCATTGAATACAATCCACATTAATTATTAGTCCCCTATCGGTCCAAGCGAAGTGGGTTATAGGCTTCATCCCCGTGCTCCGGACTGTCCGTCTGTATGTCTGTCCGTCCGTCTGTCTGCCCCACATAAATGTTTCTGGGTGTTTTTGTTTATCCACAGTGCCTCGAGATATTGAGCTGAAATTTGATATATAATTTTATCATATACCATTACAGATCAAGTTTGACTTTCATGACGATTTACACATGTTAACCGAATTGTTGTCCTTGAAATACAGAAATATATTTTCCGGACTTGTTTTACCCCAATGCCTCAAACTATTGACCTGAAATGTTGCGTATAGATTTATAGTGTATCATTACAGATCACGTTTGACAGAGATATGTCCTTTGAATTTAGGCGATACGGAAATTTGTTTTCCGGACTTTGCAATGCCTCAAGATATTGAGATGAATTTTTTCATATCGCTGTATCATATACTATTACAGATCAAGTTTGACTTTCATCAAAGAGCAGGTAAACAATGGGGGAAAGACGCTAGCGCGACGAGCTCCGTACAAACATCGGGAATATTGACAGAGGAAAAGAAAGGTATTGCATGAAACTTTTATATTGTACATGTGCCATATTGCCGAACGTTTAGGAGCACTTTTTGAAGAATTTGCAGATAAACTTTGATCTATATAGCAGTTTCATCTGAAAATGTTGATCATGTGAATAGTGTTATTCACAGCACACCCCAAGCCCAGATCAAGTCCCTTAACACAAACAGTGATATCTGTTCACTACTCAACATGAAATGTGTTGTATGGATGTGGTATGCTCCTAGTAAAGCTACAGTCGTGTAAATAGAAAAAACTACACATGTACTTCGCTAGTGTGACTAAACTGTAATAAATTCGTGTTCCAAAAATGTCCACCCGCATAAATTTGAAAGATCAGAAAAAAAGAAACATATCTTCGAGTGACTCCAGTTTTGAACACACTCAACCCCACTCAAGTCAAAGTAGCCAAAAGAAGAAACCCGATACAAAGAAGGCACGTCAAGAAGACAGTAAGGGCACTACTGATCAAACCAGTATCACTCAGTATACCGAAAGTACAGTCAATGTGTCGCCGATTGATATACAAATATTTTGAAACAGTTAAATGCCATGAACCAAACACTTATCAGCCGAGAGGACCTAAAAGCCGAATTAGAGGCCACAAAAACTGACATTCTCACGCGATTTGATGATCGACTAGACAAGCTAGAATCAAGAATTCTCACTTTGGAAATTGAAAATGATAAACTGAAAAAAGATAATCATCTGCTAAAAAAACAATGCGACAGAATGCAGTGTGACGTCAACTCGTCTGTCTTTTCAAGCATAGTAGCTCAACAAAAACTGAACGACCTAGAACAATATACTAGGAAAAACAGCGGGGTAAATGATAAAAACAGAGATGAAACGACAGAACAGACAATGGAAGCGGCAGTTGGAGTCTTGAAGAAAATAGGAGTGGATATTAAAGTAGGTGACATTAACATTGCACACCGACTTGGGAAATTCAAAGAAGGAACTTCGCGCCCGATGATTGTTAAATTCGTCTCCAGAATACACAAGCAAAACGCACTCTATAACAGACAGAAATTAAAGGGATCCGGAATAGGGATTGCTGAGGATTTAACCGCCAAAAACCTCGCGTACCTACAACAGTTGAAAGAAGAGGAAACAGTGGAGGCAGCTTGGACACGTGACACTAAGTTTTTTGTAAAACTGAAAAGTGACGGGAAAATAATTAAAGTCGATCCCGCTAAATATCTCCATAAAGACACATATGATTCTGACACAGATAACGACAACTAAATATTTTTTGTTTGTGTTTTTGTGTAAAATATTACCACAAATTAAATAGCTGAATAGTTTTATATCTAAACACGAGTCGGATGAAACGCGCGCTTGTGTGTGTGTGTGTGTGTGTGTGTGTGTGTGTGTGTGTGTGTGTGTGTGTGTGTGTGTGTGTGTGATTTTGGATGCATTTACTGCACTGATTACATGTTTATACATTATTTATAATCAGTGGATATTGTAAACACAGTATTATGAGTTTCTTGACCTAAGTAAAAATGTAAAGCAGCAATAGCAGGTATATGACATGAATGTAAAGGTTCCATAAAACCAGTCTACTCGCATTACCATGCACCATACCGTAACTCATAAGAATTGCTGTAAATAAATATAAACAGATTTCAGTTTACGTAAATGATAATATTTCAAGTCACATAAGATACGATCATGCAATGCGCTAGTGTATTAGTTATTCTCTTACATTGATATTATTTTGACGTATACCTGCTTTTGTATGCTATGTATATTTGGCGTGATTGCGTGTATGGATTTGTGTGCAAGAGAGAGAGAGAGAGAGAGAGAGAGAGAGAGAGAGAGAGAGAGAGAGAGAGAGAGCAGTTGGGTCAATAGTCCATATAATATATGTTCATGTACGTGAATGAGAATGAATGATGCGGAAATGCTACTGAATTCTTATAATAATGTGTTTTAGGCGTGTGTTGTATAGTAATATCAACAGCTTTATATATACTACTCAAAAGAATTTAAGTGTCAAAAATTTATAACCAAATAAGTTTCAGAGTGTATTAGATTGATGATGTAAACTACACCAACATTTTTATTTATTGTTCCATATTTACAAAAAAACACAAATAAACGTCACTGTATACAAGAAAGTCACATGACATGCTGTCAAAGTTGAAGGTTGTCAAACATGGATTTTACACATTAGAACATTCGATTAATAGTGTGTGAATCCACCCCTGGCGCGAATACACTCGACACATCGTTGCCTCATGCTGTTGATCAGACGTCTGAAGAACTCTTGGGGAATGGCCTGCCACTCTGCCATAAGAAGTTGACCCAGATCATGAAGGTTGGCCGGAGGGGCATGGTTATCCCGAACTCTCCTGCCTAATTCGTCCCAGGCGAATATGCTGGCCAATCCATCCTGGCGATACCTTGTTGTCTGAGAAAGTCCGTTACCACCCTGGCGCGGTGGGGTCTGGCATTGTCATCCTGCAGAACTGCCCTGCCGCCAATCTGCTGAAGGCCTAGGAGAACCAACGGCCGGATAATCTCATTCAGATAGCGGATTCCATTCAGATTGCCATCCACCACATAGATGGGGGTCCTGTGGTGGATAGAGATGCCGCCCCACACCATGACGCTGCCACCACCGAACCGGTGACGTTGTCTAACGTTAACGTCAGCGAAGCGCTCCCCAGGACGTCTGTAGACACGAACCCGACCGTCGTTGAACTGGAGACTAAACCTGGACTCATCAGTGAACATCACTCGACCCCACTGAACACGTTGCCACCGCAGATGAAGCGTGCACCAGTGACGTCTGGCCGTTCTGTGACGTGGTAGGAGTGGTGGTCGAACAGCCTGGCGACGGCAGCGTAGATTATTGGCTCTCAGACGATTGCGTATGGTTTGATCAGACACTCGAGTTCCAGTCGCAGTCCGCAGATTGTCACGTAATCGGCGTGCAATGGTTGTGCGTTGACGTAGAGCCATATTGGTGATGTAGCGGTCCTCTCTATTTGTAGTGCTTCGGGGTCTTCCCGAACGTGGACGATTTCGAACAGAATTCATTGCTTGGTACCGTTTCCACAGTCGGCCAACGACACTCTGACTGACACCAAGTCTCAGAGCAACATTTCTTTGGGTATTGCCATCCTGAAGCCAAGCAATAGCCCTTCCTCGATCTTCGATAGTCAGTTGAAGTCGTACCATTGTCGAATTTGGAGTGTGCACCGTACACGAACGCAAGCTCCAATTATACGGAAATTCAGCATTGGGAACATGGAATACACGTGCAAAGCGTGCAAATGAAGCGCTTTGTGAAAAAGCAAGTTATGGGCACTTAGCAGACCTTTCGCTTTCGCCCTAATTTACGTGCAAATGTAAGCATGTTTTCGCCATTAGAACTAGTCGACAGTGTCAATGACAGTGGATTTTAATTCATTTATGGGTTGCTTAGACCCACTTTCGTCAAAATGGAACAATACCATGCGTGACATTATGGTCTAGCTAATATAACTGACATTCAGATAATAATGTCGAAAATATCGTCTGGCCCTTAAATTCTTTTGAGTAGTACGACCAAAAGAGGCTTCGCGGCCCTAAAAGTTGTATTGCCAAATTAGTCGCATGTACTAATAATGCTTCTTTTTTTGAAAGGTTTGGGGTGGTGGATCAAATTGTATGTATTCAAAGCTTCTTTTGGCCGTCGTTATATGCTTATGTATAATATGTTTATATTGATTTATGAACCGGATGTTGATTATTTCAATCACATGGATGTATGTGGATAGTCGATGGGTACTGTTGCGTGTGTATATTAGTGTGTGTATGTATGTGTGTGTGTGTGTGCGCGTACGTGTATCCGAATGTGTGCTTTTGTGTGTGTGTATTTACGAAATTATGTGGTCGTGCATATCTCCATGACCGATAGTGTGTATGGCTGTATGTATGTGGATGTACATTGTAAACTATAATTACCTCAACGAGCATAAATGTAAGTTTTTGTTAGCATATTTCTCTGTGACCTCATTAATAGATCTGGGGAGGGGAACCGCGTGACCCTTGGCCCTTGTGATATTTCAGGCTATGCTTAGCTACTGGTTGATACTTTTCTCTTGTTTCAGCTCTTTACAGTATTTTCCTTTCGAATCCAAAAATACCATTTCTTTCTTTCTTTTTAATCATGTCCTAATGTTGGTTAACTATTTTTGGTGGGGCAGACGTCAGGCCTTGTGGATTTCAAAATTTAACTGGCTATTTTTAAACAAGATATATTTTATGAAGCTCAGTATACGTGTACTCGTTATGGTATTAGTAATTGATACATTAAAAGAGAAGGCGCTATGGCATGTTTAAAGATTTTGACACTAAACAGTCAGGGACTTGGGGATTCAGAAAAGAGAAAAGATGTGTTAAACTATTTTAAATATAAGAACTATAACATTTATTGTCTCCAGGATACACATTTTACAACAGCCTTAGAACCGTATATACAGACGCAATGGGGGTATAAATGTTTCTTTAGTTCATATGCTACAAATGCCAGAGGCGTAGCCGTTATGATTAATAATAACTTCGAATATAGTGTACACAAAATTAAAACGGACAACTTGGGGAATTTTATTTTAATAGATATTACAATTGAAGGTGAAAGAATTACACTAGCAAATATATATGGACCAAATGATGACAACATAATTTTCTTTCAAAACATATTTGAGTATATTGTACAATTTGGAAACGATAAATTCATAGTATGTGGAGACTTTAATCAAGACTTGGACACTAAAAACTATTTACATGTTAACCACCCAAAGGCTCAAAATAGTTGTTGAAAATATGGAAATGTTTGATGTAAAGGATGCATTTAGAGAATTATATCCAAATTTTAGACGATATACTTGGAGAAAAAAGACACCGCCAAAACAAGCCAGATTACATTTTTTCCTTATAATAAATAATTTAATGCCAACTGCAGAGAAAATAATAGTTGAAAATAGCTATCGCTCAGACCACTCAGCAGTAGTTTTATTTATGCAGCTAAACCAATTTAAAACAGGTAGAGGTCTGTGGAAATTCAATAATTCATTGCTATTATGTAAAGATTATGTTAATCTAGTAAAGGATACAATCACAAAAATTAAATACCAATATGCAGTATCAGTATATAATTATGAAAAACTAGAATTGATTTCGGATGATGAAATCCATTTTTCTGTAAACGACCAACTTTTCTTAGAAACACTGCTCATGGAAATAAGAGGTAAAACAATATCTTATGCAGCTTTTAAAAAGAAACAAAATAATGAATTAGAAACTAAGTTGTGCGATGATATTAAATGTTTGGAGGAAGAAGAAAATATTGATTCAAAAGAAATTGAAAAAAACCCTTATGTATTAATGGAACTGCGAAGAGAAAAGCTTAAAGGTCATTATATTCGGTCACGTGCAAAATGGATAGAAGAAGGAGAAAAACCAACAAAATATTTTTGTAACTTAGAATCCAGGAACTATTTTAGCAAACTTGTTTCAAGAATACGTTTAGAAAATGGAAAAGAAATCCGAGATCAAGAAGAAATTCTCAAAGAAACTAGGGCTTTCTATCAAAAACTTTACTCCGCACCAGAAGGACAAGATGACAACGATATAATAGAAAAAATGGGTGGATTAAACTTTAATAAATTAACTGATGAAGAATCTGAACAATTAGAAGGTGAATTAAAATACTCAGAAGTACTAGCATGTCTCAAAACTAGGAAAAACGATAAAAGTCCTGGATCTGATGGATTTACTGCAGAGTTCTTTAAATTAATCTGGACTGATCTCGGTCACTTTATAGTCAGGTCTATTAACCATAGTTACTCTATTAAGGAAATGTCCAGTGTACAAAAATTAGGTATAATTACATGTGTCCCCAAAGCAAATAAACCTAAAGAATTTCTTAAAAACTGGAGACCGTTAACTTTATTGAACTATACTTACAAAATGGCATCCGGCTGTATCGCAAACAGAATAAAACAGGTATTAGATAAAATAATAAATAATGATCAAACCGGCTTTATTAAAGGACGATATATTGGAGAAAACATTAGACTCATATACGACATTATGCAGTACACTGAAATACAGAACATTCCAGGTTTATTGCTACTTGTCGATTTCGAGAAGGCCTTTGATTCGGTATCGTGGCCATTCATAAATAAAGTACTTGATATTTTTAATTTTAAATCTTCGATTAAAAATTGGATCAAAACATTGTATAACAACTCCTTATCAAGAATATTGCAAAATGGTTTTCTGTCTGAACCGTTCATGCTAGCAAGGGGGTGTAGACAAGGGGACTCGTTGTCGCCATATATTTTTATTATTTGTGCTGAAATTTTAGCTATTATTGTTAGAAATAACGAAGTCATTAAAGGTATTGATATAGACGGCCAAGAATACCTTATATCGCAATACGCCGATGACACAAGCTTCATTCTTGACGGATCTCCAGAGTCCTTGTACGGTATACTTAAAGTTTTAGATTATTACGCACGTATTTCTGGTTTAAAAATAAATTATTCTAAATCAAAAGCCATATGGATTGGAAGTAAAAATTTCTCTAACGAGGTTTTTCACCATGCACGATGGAAGTTGGAATGGGGGGCAATAGATTTTTGTATACTTGGTATTAATTTCTCAGTTACCTTGGAACATATCATGCATCTAAATTATAATATTAAAGTACTGGAAATTCAAAAATTAATAAAGGTATGGTCCATTAGAAAATTAACGGTTTTGGGAGATAACTGTTCTTAAAACCTTAGTAATACCCAAGCTAATATATTTACTAATATCATTGCCAGACCCAGGGAAAGGTTTTCAAAAAAATATAACGACGCTATTTCATAAATTTATTTGGCAGAATAAACCAGAAAAGCTTAAACGTGATTTAATAGCACAAGGTTATAAAGCAGGGGGTATTAAAATGTTAAACATATATCATTTTAAAAACTCATTAAAATGTTCATGGATACGAAGACTGTTTTTAAACAATTCAAAGTGGGTTACTCTTTTCAAGTCCGTTACAAGTATCTCAAAGAACGATTTAATAATATATGGTGATTCTTTTATTTAAAAAAAATGCAGTGAGATGTCAAACATGTTTTGGAAAGATACATTACTGAGTTGGATAACTACGGAACAAAAACATAAGCCACAATCTGTAGATGATATTTTATCAGTTAATATTTGGCATAATAGTGAAATAGTTATAAATCATAAACCATTTTTATATAAACATTATGCCCAAAAAGGTATAATCTTCATAAACGATTTAGTAGATTATTATGGAGAATTTTTAAAGTATGAACAATTTGAAGAAAAATATCATGTTAATTCAAATTTCATTAGCTATGCTTCACTAATAAATGCTGTGAAATCATTCATATCAACATTTAGTGATTTAAGGGACGATCGTTTCAAAAAAGTGAATAATCCAATTTTTCCTTTTAGGTTAAGACTTGTTTTGAAAAGTAAACAGGGATGTACGGACATGTATTGCATACTCAACCATAAACACATAATCCCAAAAGCGCAGATAAAATATAGAAATCAAGGATTTAATTTTGACTCAAGTGATTGGGAACAATACTATGAATTACCTTTCCAAAGCATTAATGATACAACTGTATTATGGTTTCAGTATCGCATCCTACATCGGATTTTAGCAACAAACAAATTTCTATATATGATTCATTATGTAGATTCTAATATGTGTATATTCTGTAATAACTTCCCAGAAACTCTACAACATCTTTTCTATGAATGCACTCAGGTTAATACTTTATGGAAAGCTGTAGAAGACTGGGTTTTGTCCAAAACAGGAATTGTTGTCCACTTTGACAAACATATTGTTATGTTTGGTATTATTAACAAAAAGAACGTTAATATAATTAACTGGCTAATTATTAACATTAAATATTATATATACTGTACGAAAATGCAAGAAAAAAAAAAACCTATCGCGTCCGTTCAAAACGTGTTGCAAAACAAATTTGAAATTGAGAAATATATTTATTTCAAAAACTGCAACTATGAAACAGTTTAATAAAGAATGGGCACAATGGCTCAACCTTTTTATATAGTGAAAGAAAGAGAAAAAACCCATTTCACTCAGATAACGATCTACTCAAAGGAAAACCTTTTTGTAATTGCAAGTTGATATAACATTCTAACACAGGCCCGACTGCTGTTCCTGTTGTTATTATCATCAGTTTAATTCTGCTTCGTTACTCATTATCAACTTTAGGGTTTTTTTCCTCTTCTTCTTTTTTAAAATTCTTTTTGTTCTTCTTGTTTTCCTTCTTTTTCTTCTTCTTCTTCTCTCGTTGTTACCCTTTTTTCTTTTTCTTTTTTAAAAGTCCTGGACCATAAGACGTGCATAAAAGGAAGTACTATTTTATTTTGATTTGTACCTGCATATATCAGAATAGAATGTAATGTGAGTGCGTACGTGCGTGCGTGTATGCGTATGTATGTGTGTATGTTTGTATATATGTATCTATGTTTACACATTTTAAGATAAATTGTAAGGCGGTGTATCAGGGCTCCCCAACCCTGGCACTGTCTAATGGTCTGGGGACAATAAAAAAAAAAATACTAAAAAAAAAAAAAAAAAAA
Organism: Gigantopelta aegis; assembly: GCF_016097555.1. NCBI lineage: Eukaryota > Metazoa > Mollusca > Gastropoda > Neomphalida > Peltospiridae > Gigantopelta > Gigantopelta aegis. The sequence continues at coordinate 5,065,867 of NC_054706.1, forward strand.
AAAAAAAAGGTTTCATGAAGATTTGCCTACTTGTGAAAGAAATATAGCCCTTGAATTTTGGCCAAACCAAAATTAGGTTTCCAGACTTTGTTTTGGCAATGCCTCAGTATACTGAGATGAAATGTTGTGTATAGTCTTTCTAATCTACTATTACAGAGCAAGCTTGACTTTTTGGCAATTTAACCATTTGTTTTTACAGAGTTATAGCTCTTTTGGTTTCAATGCCTGAAGATATTGAGATGACATTCATGATTTTGTATATAGTGTTGTCATGCACTGTTACAGATCAAGTTTAACTTTAGTGATGATTTACTTATATGTTTACAGAGTTTGAGCCCTTGAAATTAGGATATATAAAACTGGGTTTTTCGGACTTTTTTCAATGCCTGAAGATACTGAGATGGAATTTTGTATATAGCTTTGTCATGTACTGTTACAGATAATTTTTAACTTTCATTGCGATTTACCCATTTTAAACAGTTATCGTCCTTGAACTCAGGAGATACAAAAAAAAATTGGACCCTGTAGGGGACATGCATTGTGTCACGGGGATCCTATAATACCCGTAACTGAATGAAACACGATTATCCAAATATCTCTCCTAACTGTATATCTATTAGATCTCTCTGTATCAGGCAGTATATACCCGCGTGGCTCGTCTCTAGGTATGAACAGAGATAAGATCTTATATAAAGTATATATAATATAGCATGTTTAGTTCACTAGAAAACTCAACAAAAACACAATACACTTTGGAATCTGTATTAATCTACGCTGACAAATGTACTGCCGCAGTAGTTAATTAACAACAACAAATAGTAACAACCCAGAACTGATCACTTAATTAGTTAATGACTAGGTGTCTAGTTTATACAATATTCTAATCACTTCACCGTGACACAACACACACACGTGTGATAATTGAGAAACGCTTCTAGGGGAACTTACTTAATAAAGGAATTACAACTCTATTCCTAACTGGTTAATTTTTAATTAACCCTTAAATACTCATTCAGTAACCTTGTAATACAGAATTAATACTGATACCTATCTCAATAAAGACAATAACCTACAGTTTACCTAGGTCCTCTAGGATGACTGGTTAAGCTTTATATATATTAGAACAGTGAGCCTACAGTTTACTGCGTCAGATTACCGGCAGCACCGTCTAAATAATATTGGTATAATACAGTATTAAAATATTTAAAGTCACATCAATCACATCAAGGTAATACAACAGAGCAGAAATAATATTTACCAAGTCCAAATGGACGCGTTCCCTGGTAGCCTTCCAATATGTTTCTCCCTGATATCTCTAAAACCATAGCTATTTATTATAAAACTGAATATTGCCTGGGGGTACAACGCGGTCCTCCCCCTATCAAGTGATATTTCCACAGTGACCAAGCCGGTATATTTTTCTTAGATGGCCAGACTTGCTGACGCCTAGTCTCCGAAATCACGGTCGTAAGAACCGCACTCGCGGAGGTATTACGTAACTACTGGCCACATGGCCACCGCATCTGGGCTGGGTGTGTATTAGGCACAGCTCGACCACGGTCGAGCGGAGGTATTATGTAACAAAGTGCCCACCTGGGCTTAAGTGCATATTGAGACTGCACACGGCCCTCTAAAACAATTAATATCGCCACAAGCGAAAAGAAATAAGAGCATGTTCCGTCACACACCCCCACCTCAAAAAGGATATTTTCTCTACTCTAGGAATAGGAAAATATACTACATTAAAACAAAGTGCGTTAACAGACGCATCCGGGCATTTATAACACATAGTAATAAGGTGACTACCAGTAATCACACTGAGTCTCTGAGTCCCTGGTATACAATAAAATATATAAAAACAAAACAGAAATCAAGAATGTCAACACATTATCATAACGTTCAACTTCGGGACAGGGCATCAGCGATTACACTGGAAGTGCCCTTGATGTGTTCAATGGTAATTGGGAATTCCTGCAGAAGAAGACTCCATCTCAAAACTCTCTGGTTGGTGGCTTTCATTCTGTGAATGAAAGTAAGCGGATTATGATCAGTAAAGACCACCACTTGATGCAATGCCGACTTCACGTAGATCTGAAAATGCTTCAGAGCTTGTACCATGGCCAAAGCTTCCTTCTCTATAGTGGAATAGTTCACCTGGTGTTTGTCAAACTTTTTGGAGAAGAAACTTACAGGATGGTCCAGTCCATTTTCGTCTTCCAGGAACAGCACAGCTCCAGCTCTCACGTCACTGGCATCCACAGCCAGCTTGAACGGCATTCGGTAGTCTGGTGCTGCCATCACGGGAGACGAGGAGAGCATCTGTTTGAGACGGTTGAATGACTTCTCGCATTCATCTGACCACTGGACCGTGGTTTCCTTCTTTAGCAGCGATGTGATGGGGGCAGCTACCGTCGCAAATTTAGCACAGAAACGACGATAATAACCGGCCATACCAAGGAACCGGCGAACTTCACGACGGTTGGTCGGTGCAGGATACTGGCTGATGCTTAGTGTCTTGGCGTGCAGTGGGGCGACGCAACCATGTCCGACAGTATGACCTAAGTAGGTCACTGAAGCTTTCACGAATTCACATTTGCCCAGGTTCACAGTCAAGTTAGCTTTCTGTAGGCGACTTAATATTTGTTGTAACCCGGTTAAATGTTCATCCCAAGTGTCGGTGGCTAACACCACATCGTCCAGATACACACTGACGTTTTCTAGGTCTGATAACACCTGGTTCATCATCCTTTGAAAGGCAGCAGGGGCAGTCTTCAAACCGAACGGCATCACTCGGAATTGGAAGAGGCCGTCAGGTGTGATGATCGCCAGAATGTCCTTAGCTTCCTCCGTTAACGGAATGGCATAAAAACACTTCAGTAGGTCCAATTTAGTGATGTATTGCGCGTGTCCAGCTCGGTCGATGCAATCGTCAAGGCGGGTTAGAGGGTAGGCATCTGCCTTGATGAGTTGATTCACGCGACGTAGGTCAGCACACACCCGGAAACTGTTATCTCCCTTTTGAATCAGAATAACAGGTGATGCCCACTGACTGTTTGATGGTTCCAGAATGTCATGTTCCAACATGTAATCTATCTCCTTTTTCAGTGCCGCATGTTTGACCGGATTTATCCGATAGGCATGCTGTCGAATCGGTGTAGCGTTGGGTTCCAAGCGCACATCCTGGATTAAGGTATTGGTAACCATTGGAAAGTCCTGACAAATGGAAACATTGTCTTGTATCAACGTAGTCAACTTTGCTCGCTGGATGCTGTCAAGGTGCTGTAGATAAGAACTCAAGTCTGCTAGAATCTGGCTGTTGGTTAACTTGATCTCTGCAGTCTTGACGTCATCACAGGAAGTTGAGTGACTCTCAGTTTGGACAGGCAACACTGGAACTATCGGCAGTCTGTCAAAATAACCTTTTAGCAAATTGATGTGACAATACCTACTTTTCCTAACCCTATCAAGAGTGTTTATCACATACCCTGTCTCATTAACCCGTTTGTGCACAACATAGGGACCGAAATACCAGTTCTGTAATGAACCCCGTTTAATGGGAAGGTACAGCAGCACTTTATCCCCTGGTTTAAATTCCCGACTCTTAGCCTTCCTATCAAACACTGATTTTATTTTGCTCTGAGCATAGCTCAGATGCTTCCTAGCCAGTTCGGTCGCCTGCCATAACCTATCTCTAACTCTCCCTACATAAATCAGCAGGTTTTCGGCATTATCCTTGTCTAACCAACTATCTTTTACCAATTTGAGAGGGCCTCGGGGTGAATGCCCATAGACCAACTCAAATGGGGTGAATCCTAAGGATTCTTGCTTAGCATCCCGTGCTGCGAACAACACGAAAGGAATTGACTGGTCCCAGTCAGTATCATTGTTGAAACAATGGCAGCAGAGCATACTTTTCATGCTCTGGTGGAAACGTTCTATTGCGCCCTGGCTCTCAGGGTGGAATGCAGCAGAACGAATCTGGCGTATATCCAACATAGACAGTACTTGCTGGATTAACTTGCTCATAAAGTTCGTACCCCGGTCGCTTTGAATTTCACCTGGTAAACCCGTATACGTGAAGTACTTAAGCAGCGCACTAGCTATAACAGACTCAGTAACCTTCCTTAAGGGAATCACCTCTGGAAAACGCGTAGTTAAGCACATAATTGTTAACAAGAATTGGTTGCCTGAACGCATTTTCGGTAATGGTCCCACGACATCTATCAACACTTTTGAAAAGACTTCCCCAACTATGGGAACCTTCTGCAGGGGATAGGGAGGAATTAGCTGATTTGGTTTGCCCACAACCTGACACACATGACATGACATACAATGCTTACTGACATCTGCAAACATTCCCTTCCAATAAAACTCTGAGGCAAGTTTACTATGAGTTTTATTCCGCCCTAAGTGGCCAGCAAACACGTCCTCATGTGCTAACAATAACAATGACGGACGGTACTTAGAGGGCACTACAATTCTACATCTTGTCACAGATTCCTCACTATCAGGCACAACCTTCTCCACACTCTTATTCATTAATACTCCCTTGTCCATATAATAACCTGACATCTGATCCTCCATCTCACCCTCAGTTAACAATGTAGTGCGAGCTGCCAACAAACTTGGATCAGCCCCCTGCTCCAGGATTAACTCTTGTCTATTACAAGGTAAGTCCCCTCTATCAAACACAACTGGTTCATTTCCCCTCTGCGGGAGATCAACAGGTTCCACCACATTTAATTCCTCAGTTGACTTATCTACCATTTTACTGATAACCTCATCCACTCCAATTTCATGGCTCACACACGTATCAGACAAATCACAAATATCCTCTGGGTCTCGTGTTACCCTTCTGGCCATAGCCCTAGTCATTACACACGCAGGATATCTGGTGTCATCAACCTCACACTCTTCTATGGGTAAAGGCTGTCTTCAATTAACAATTGGTCACATTGCGGCTGACAACATTGAATAGTCAAATCATTACCCAACAAAACTCCTATGTTTTCAAAAGGCAAGTCCTTCACAACACCCATAATGACTGGTCCCGACACAAACTTCGAACACAAGAAAACGTTATGTAACCGGACAACCATATTTTCTCCAGTAACTGAGGGTAGAGCCAAACTACGTCCTGTATCTGAATTCTCAATGCCAGCTAAACACTCCGACGAGATCAGTGACTGACTACACCCGGTATCTCGATAGATTGATATTGCCTTAGGACTCAATTCTTGTTTTACATCACAAACCATACCAGTGGACACATACGGGTTTACTTTCTCTGCCATGGGACTAACCATTAACTCTCTCGCTAACGGAGCTGACCTCACTAAACCGACCACTTGCGCATTATCGCGTTTCCTTTTAAAACAGTCCCCGACAAGATGGTTATCCTTTTTACAGTAACTGCAATGTGGACGAAAAGTTCGTGCATTGACTGATAATGCAGGCCTATCCTTACTTTGCCCACCAGGTACATTCCTTGCCTGACTAGCTGACCAACTAGATGACTCTCCCCGATAGTTACTTTCCCGGGAAAAACCTGGCTGAAATTTCTTCTTATCACCCTGTTGTAAAGAGCTACCCTGTATTGCCTGAGCTTTGTGTATTAACACGTAATCATCTGACACTATGCCTGCCTCCTCTATTTTTTTGATATCACGATCCTCTAAATGAATACGTAAGCTAACTGGTAATCCATTTTTAATGTCCTGTAAGATCAACAACTCCCGTAACTCGGTATATGACTCTACCTGATGAGAAACAACCCATTTATCAAACATCCCTGCCTTGTTAGCCACAAACTCACTATAAGACTGACCCTGCGTTTTTGTCAACTCGCTATACCGTAAACGATAATCCTCAGGTCATAATTCATAAGTCCTCAACACTGCAGCCTTAATTAGGTCGTACTGACTTGCTCGCTTATCACTCATTGAATTATAAGCTACACTAGCCTTCCCCTTAAACTTAGACACGGCTAACAATGTCCACTTTGACTGCGGCCAATTTAGCTGCTTAGCGGCTCGTTCAAAAAGTTGGAAGAACATATCTACCTCCTGGTCATCAAATACAAGCACTGATCTATAAGCCTCCGACATGTTAAACCCATTTCCTACTTCTCGTCTAACTTCTTCAGTATTTAACTCATGTTCCACCTTTAATTTTGCTAACTGGAATTCTCTATCCCTATCTTCTCTTTCTCTCTCTCTATCCCTCTCTCTATCTTCTCTATCCCTCTCTCTATCTTCTCTATCCATCTCTCTATCTAATGCACGTTCCTCTCTTTCGTACTCAAGCTTTTTAAAAGCTAATTGTTGTTCCACACTTAACTCATTTATCTCTATCTCTGGAACAATCTCACTGTCTTCCATAACAGGACTATCACCAAAAACTTCCTGGATAATAATTGTCTTTATATCTCCTAAGGTTTTAGCTGATGTTAAATCAATTTCTCGCTCACCCGCGATTTCAACTAGCTCGGCCTTACGTGCTCGCTTAATCTCCACTACACTGAGCGTAGGCCTATCCAGCAAATTCTTATCCATGTTTAGATATGACGCACTTATTATTAATTAATTTTCTAGTGAACAACGTTGCTACTTCTGGTTATTTGTAAACATAATTTATAAAGCCCCCATTTACAAACAATACTTTTTTAAATATGCATGTCCCGTTTCAGATCCGGGACGAGCGCCCCAATTTTCACTCCTGTCACGGGGATCCTATAATACCCGTAACTGAATGAAACACGATTATCCAAATATCTCTCCTAACTGTATATCTATTAGATCTCTCTGTATCGGGCAGTATATACCCGCGTGGCTCGTTTCTAGGTATGAACAGAGATAAGATCTTATATAAAGTATATATAATATAGCATGTTTAGTTCACTAGAAAACACAACAAAAACACAATACACTTTGGAATCTGTATTAATATACGCTGACAAATGTACTGCCGCAGTAGTTAATTAACAAAAACAAATAGTAACAACCCAGAACTGATCACTTAATTAGTTAATCACTGGGTGTCTAGTTTATACAATATTCTAATCACTTCACCGTGACACAACACCCACACATGTGATAATTGAGAAACGCTTCCAGGGGAACTTAATTAATAAAGGAATTACAACTCTATTCCTAACTGGTTAATTTTTAATTAACCCTTAACTACTCATTCAGTAACCTTGTAATACAGAATTAATACTGGTACGTATCACAATAAAGACAATAACCTACAGTTTACCTAGGTCCTCTAGGATGACTGGTTAAGCTTTATATATATTAGAACATTGAGTCTACAGTTTACTGCGTCAGATTACCGGCAGCACCGTCTAAATAATATTGGTATAATACAGTATTAAAATATTTAAAGTCACATCAATCACATCAAGGTTATACAACAGAGCAGAAATAATATTTACCAAGTCCAAACGGACGCGTTCACTGGTAGCCTTCCAATATGTTTCTCCCTGATATCTCTAAAACGATAGCTATTTATTATAAAAACTGAATATCGCCTGGGGGTACAACGCGGTCCTCCCCCTATCAAGTGATATTTCAACAGCGACCAAGCCGGCATATTTTTCTTAGATGGCCAGACTTGCTGACGCCTAGTCGCCAAAATCACAGTCGTAAAAACCGCACTCGCGGAGGTATTACGTAACTACTGGCCACATGGCCTCCGCACCTGGGCTGGGTGTGTATTAGGCACAGCTCGACCACGGTCGCGCGGAGGTATTACGTAACAAAGTGCCCACCTGGGCTTAAGTGCATATTGAGACTGCACACGGCCCTCTAAAACAATTAATATCGCCACAGGCGAAAAGAAATAAGAGCATGTTCCGTCACACATTGCTTTAGCAGTACCGCCAGAATGATTGTTATACATATAATCTACACACCACATTCATTACTATTCATAGTTATAATATGCATGCCCATTCATTAGAATACATGTACATATAATCTACACAACCTTTACATTATTATACATATAAGCTACACACTAGGTCCATTATCATACACTTCACATTTATTATAATACACACATTATTACACATATTATTACACTCCACATTCTTTATTATACACATGATTTACACATTATACATTCATCTATATACATGTATTCTGCATTCCACAATTCTGACTATACATATATGATCTACACTGCACATTTATTGCTATACATATAAAACGGAATGTGTAGTCTAGATTATGTGTGTATATGTAATGAATGAGAGTGTAGATTATACATATAATAATTAATGTGGAGTGCATATTACATATACTGAATGGGGAGTGTAGATTATATGAATAATAATGAACGGGGTGCAGATTATGTGCATAACAATGAATGTAAGGTATAGATTATAAGTATAATAGTGAATGGGGAGTTCACATTATATATATAGGAATTTATGGGTTGTATAGAATATATGTCTAATAATGAACGTATAGTAAATTATGTGTATATTACACGTATAATTATAAATGGGGAGTGTAGATTATATAGATAATAATGAACGGGTAGAGCCCATTATAATAATGTATGGTAATTTATGGGTGGTATAGAATATATGTCTAATAATGAAAGTAGAATAGATTATGTGCATAATAATGAATGGGGTGCATTTTATACTATAGTAATGACTGGGTAGTGCAGGTGCTGTGTATAGTAATGAATAAGTAGTGTAGTTTATATTTACATGTATAATAATGAATGTGGAGTGAAGATTATATGTATAGTAGTGAATGCGGAGTGTAGGTTATATGTTTACTAATGAGTGGGGAGTGTCTATTATATGTATATTAATCAATGGGGAGTGCAGATTATATGTATTATAATTTTTAAAAATATGGAGTGTAAGTTATATATATGTAATGATGAAATGGAAGTGTAGAGTATGCATAATAATGTATGTGTGTGTGTGTGTGTGTGTGTGTGTGTGTGTGTGTGTGTGTGTGTGTGTGTGTGTGTGTGTGTGTGTGTGTGTGTGGATTATGCGTATACTAATGAATCGGTAGCGTAGATGATGTCTATAGTAATGAATACGTAATGTAGGTTATGTGTATTGAATGAGAAGTGAAGATTATATGTATAGCAATGTATGGATAGTGTAGGTTGTATTTATATAGTAATAAAGGGGAGTGCAGAATATATGTATAGCAGTTAATGGGGAGTGTATATTATATATATAATAATGAATGGGGAGTGCATGTTTTATATATAATAATGAATGGGGAGTGCATATAATGTGTAATAATGAATGTAGAGTGTAAATAATATGTGTAATAATGAATGGGGAGTGCAGATTATACATATAGTAATGAATGGAAAGTGTAGGTTATATGTATACTAATGAATGGGGAGTGTAGGTCATATGTATAATAATGAACGGGGAGCGCAGATTATATGTATAATAATGAATGTTGAGGGTATGTTAATTGTATAACAATGGATGTGGAGTTTAGATTATATGTAGTTAAGATTAATTAATGTAGAGTTTAGATTATGTGTATAATAAAGGATTGGTAGTGTAGATTATATGTATAGTAATGAACATGGAGTATAGATTTAATAGATGTGTAATAATTATTGTGAGTACCAGGTTTTTTGTGTGTAACAATGATCTATTTAGTATCACACACTGAACTTAATAAATTGTATAACATCTACTCAGTGTTCCTAGGTTTGTGAAATGTTTTAAAATTTTGTTTAACGCTTAGTATCTTTACTTACAACCATAGTATAGATCTATGGTATGTGTATATTATTGTTTTATACGCTGATATTCATACATTCTTCTGTTTTGTTAAGTATAATAATTTTCCATTTTCAATGGAAAATCGTTTGCAAGGTTATCAAAAAAAATTGTCTTCTATCTTTCAGACTGTCTACAACTTCCTTTACTTCAAAAAATATATAAATATGTTTAAACAAACAATGGTTGTTAATATCGGATCTCTGATATGAGCAAGCAATGCACGAGGGAATAAGGTGGCACTTAACTGGGGTGGGGTGGGTCTGAAGTAATCAATGTTTTGTTCTAAAATATGATCCTGTTTAAGACCACGCTTTGCAATGTTATCTCCACATAATTCCTGTCATATTAATCGAAAGTAAGCGAAGCAAGGGATGGGTGAAGAGATTCTGGGATCCATCCGATCACCACACACGATGAGTTATTATTTCATTCTGCAAATTTGTAAGGGCGGATCCAGGAACGTTTTGGGCTCCATGGGTCCGCCTCCGATTCACATAGCCATCTAGATTCGCCACTGATATTGCTATCAACTTTTACAAAGTGCACTGGCTATACAAACATAAAAAACACTTTAAAAATATCATTATCTAAGTGCTTAAAAACATATTATAACCTACGTGTAATATAAATTGGAGGAGGGCACATTATTCAGAGCAGAGGAAGTGCATATTATACATATAATATAGAATGGGGTAGTGTATATTACATATATAATACACACTGGGAAGTTCTTATTCTACGTATAATCTTGACTGGGGTGTGCAAATACAGGGGAGTGCAAATTATATGTGACACCGGTGCTCCATTAAACCGCTGTGACAAAACATCACTATTACAACGTGCATTTTGTTTCCATTTTCCTCGTTGTCCATTTACAACAATGTCTGTTATTAAGAGTATACATGTATTAATATGAAACTATATTAGCGCCTTCCGAGGAACTGCGCCATTTGTCACAGAATGAATGAATGAATGTTTAACGACGCCCCAGCACGAAAAATACATCGGCTATTGGGTGTCAAACTATGGTAAAATGCAACAACAATGTGATGATCAACATCAATATAAAAATTCAACAGTTAAATAAAAACACAGTGTAAAGGACTGTGTCAGCTGAAATGAAGTCCTGAACAAAGGACGATGACACAGGCATATAAGAATGGTTTGTTGTGTTTTTGTGAATGTATCGGTGCATAGCAATAATAAATTCTTTGATAAAAAAGCGAAGCGATTGTATATTAAATTTGTGAGTATATTGATAAATTCAGAAAAAAATACAAACAATACTTATAAGTACAAGGAACACGACACATTAATATTATACACATTTAAAATTCTACGTTGTTTTGGTGTATTATTGGCGAGTAGATTAATACTTATTATCGTCAGTTATATCGTGAATATACCTTTCTTTGTGGGGGCAAAGTCTCTTTAATATACAAGGAATTGGTGTCACATTATATTTAGCCAGATATTCAACACGATATGTGTTTCTACAGAAAGATGTATGACGAAACAATATTTCAATATGCCGATAATTTGTGTTTCATTATACCTTCTGCTTCAGCATTCGACCTCTTACATAAGACAGGGATCTAGCTCAGTCTATAAAGTGCTCACCTGGGGTGCGTGGGTCGTAGGATAGAACCCGAATCGGTTGACCCATTCTGTGATCGGTTATTACCCGATCCATCCAGTGTCCAAGGACATGTGTATCAAAGGTTGTGGTATGCGCTGTCCTGTCTATGAAGCATAGCACATTTCCTTGCTGCTAATGGAAAAATGTAGTAGGTTTCCCCTAAAGACTACCGTACGTATAAGAATTGCGAAATCTTTGACTTGATGTATTCATTAACTGATGACTAATTAATCAATGTGCTTTAGCGGTGTCGTAGATAATGACGCTTTAGATAAACAGATTAAAGAAAGAGAAATTCAAAATGCAATAAAACAACTGAAAAATTAAAAATCTTGTATAAGTATCCAAATAAACATTTGCCAATATATGAAAAAAAACTATTCGATATTATGCTAGATAATAGTATTTTCCGAAATGAATGCCTGAATGAGTCAATTTTCAAAAATAAAAGAAGCCGTTCTTTGTCTGAGAATTATAAACCAATAGCCTTATTAAGCTGTAGCTCCAATTTAAGTATGACTATCTAGAAGAACATAATATCTTAACTGAAGCCCAGACACACTTTCGACAAGGCTACTCCATAACTGACCATCTGTTTAATATTTATTCTTTAATAAAAAAAAAAGAAAAAAAAAGAAGAAACAAAATATTCTGTGTTTATTTTCAAAAGGCATTACGGTATTCAGAACCGTCTTTTGCCAATAACATTTATCAAGGCATAAAATCCTGTGTCAATTTAAATAACGAATGCTCACAATTAGTTACGTGCACTTTCAGAGTTCGTCAAGGGGAAATTTTGTCACCTGTTTTATTTTCACTTTATTTAAATGATCTAGAAAATCACCTGATAAATTTTAGTTGTTCATGGGTAGCCACCGCAAAAGACGATCACAATTGCTTCTTATATATCTGTATCCACTTACTTTGTCTCCTATATGCTGACGTCATGACACTATCAACTAATGCTCACGACTTGCAAAAAAAGACCCCGTAAATACCTTTTTGGAATATAACAAAATATGGAAACTAAAAGCGCAAACAGTGGGAAAAAATTGATAGAAAGGCAAATTAATATAAGCAAAACAAATTCAAGATTAAATTTGTTTAAACTAAACCAAAGGATACTAATTTACCAAGAGATTGCAAGTTTAAACTATTTAACTCAATGGTCCTTCCAATACTTGTACATATAGAATACTATACGAGTTTTCGCTAGATATATTTTTTACGAAACGAGTGAACTTCCCAAACGTATCTGACAGAACGAAAGTGAGGTCAGATACGTTTGGGAAGTTGACGAGTTTCGTAAAAATTATATCTAGCGAAAACGAGAGTCGTATTTTATTTATTACCCTTCTTTAAATCACGCAAATTATGAAAAATAAATAAATCAATCAATCAATTTTGCATTTCAAGACCGGATGTTCATTTCCATAACTAGCCGGTGCATGACTACGTACCGCCGCATTGAGAAATAGTTCGTTGTACTTCCGCTACTTCTCCGTGACGTTTTCAGGGGAGTGGTGTAGACGTACTTCCCCATAAATTCCATCGGGTTTCATTTTTATTTTAAAGAAAGCTGTAAGGTACATGCATCAATATATGTTTATTTTCATATTGGGTGAAAAATGGGTAAAACTAATGCATAATTCCATATTTTAACAAAACGCCCCCAAGAAACAAATGTTCCCGTTACGCCACTGCTAATAATGATGAATTCACAAATCACAACTGACAATAATAATTTGTTGACAAAAAAATCCAACCAATAAGAGAATAACAAGTGTTTTTGCAGTTAAAAACGTGTAGCTTGCAAAAGCAGCTGAGTTCACGGGAAAACTAAAGTTATAACTTTAAGATCGACAACAGTCACTTTTCGCGCCCTTGTTTTGGCTTTGTATACAATAAATATAGCATATCTTACCGTAATTTCACTTGAAATCCATATTTCTTAAAAGGTACAATTTTTTAATCACAGAATTTTCTTCAAACACATTCAGGTGCTTCAGTAATGTTCGAAAAAAAAAAAAAAAAATCAATAGGCATTTCGCATTGGATTTTTTCCAGCATTCTTAAAACGGAAACGTCATATACCCAGTTTGTGGTTATTGTAAGGAGGTGCAAAGTGACGTCATTGGAATTCTGACGTCATTCAAATTCAAAATTTAATGTGGCGATGCATTATTACAATGCATAGCCACATTAAAATAAAAACTGGTCTACTAACCTTGACCCCTGTTAAATTTCTACAACAAGCAAACAACGCTGTTTACAAGTCGGTATATTTTACTTTTTCATAATTTTACAAAAAATATTAAGTTTAAGTTTAAAAAAATAAATTTGTCAAATATATCATGTGAAAAAATTAACGTTGGATATGTTTCATTTATTGTGTACGAAGCCAAAACAAGGGTCCAAAAAGTGACTGTCGTAGACCTTAATAATGATGAATTCACAAATCACAACTGACAATAACAATTTGTAGACCAAAAATCCACATAATAAATAAAATAAATATGTTTAATAATTGTTCTGTTCATTATTTTATTTTAATTTTTTTATTTTAAAATATTTCTCGCGTGGTCCAGTTTACATCAACTTTTAATGAATGACATTGCTGAATCGGTGAATGACATTTTAGTAAAAGTTGTGGATGTTACTGACTTTGACATTAATCATGAATGAAAAAAATAGTCCCGTTATGCTAATAAGGTCGCTGTCCAACCAATCGAAATAGACTCTGTTCCCTGTTGACAAATCAAAATAAAGTTTGTAATACGCACCTGGTGGTGCGTACGAAATTTGTACGACACCGCTATATCTTCACCAGGAGGGTAATAAATGTGTATATGGCTGTGAAATCTGGAGATACGAAAATGCGGACATAATAGAAAATATTCACATTAATTTTCTGAGACGCTTATTGCCTGTAAAACAAAGTATGCCTATTTTTATGTTATTGGTAGAAGGCCGCTAAAATGTATTATTGATCAAAGAATTACAGGATTTTGGGCACGTATATCGGGTGCCCCCCCCCCCCCCCACCAAAAAAAAACCCCCACCAAAAAACAAACAAACAAAACTTCAAACAAACAACAAAAACCACCAAAAAACAAACCCAAACAAACAAACAAAAACAAACAAACAAACAAAATTGGTCTCTTGTTAGCAAAATTCTAGAGTCAGTTAAATCTCAACTAAAAAACAGATGCTGCGTATAAAATGGTATTTTTACACAAGGCAGAATGAAAAAATATTTTAACAATGTTATGACTACTCCCTTGAATCCCTTTAAATTTCTTCGTCAACAATAAGACTGCCACTGACTAGACCGCTATACAGGTTATTCGTCTATAGGAGGACTGCCACCAGTTAATACCAATATACATGATCTTCGTATACAGAAGGACTGCCACCGACTAATGGGAAAAGTGTAGCGGGTTTTTTCTCTAAGACTAAATGTAAAAATTACCAAATGTTTGACATCCAATAGCCGATGATTAATAAATCAATGTAATCTAGTGGTGTCGTTAAACAAAACAAACTTTAACCTTTTTTGAAAAAAGGAAATAAAAGGAATATTTGTTTCCTGATATCTCAGTAGAGTTTAAGCTCCAGGTATTTCGTGTCTAAGATATTATTATTTTTTCAACATTTAGTCGAAACAGAACGAGAGGAAACCTGCATTAGCCACATAGGCTACTCGTAACGGTACAACACCCTTTGATGGAAAGAAAGAAATGTTTTATTTAAGGACGCACTCAACACATTTTATTTACGGTTATATGGCGTCAGACATATGGTTAAGGACCACACATATTTTGAGAGGAAACCCGCTGTCGCCGCTACATGGACTACTCTTCCGATTAGCAGCAAGGGATCTTTTATTTGCGCTTCCCACAGACAGGATAGCACAAACCATGGCCTTTGTTGAACCAGTTATGCGGGGCACTCACTCAGGGTTTGGAGTCGGTATCTGGATTAAAAATCCCATGCCTCGACTGGGATCCGAACACAGTACCTACCAGCCTGTAGACCAATGGCCTGCCACGACGCCACCGAGGCCGGTCCAATTTGATGGTGTAGTCGTGTAACACTGCATAGGACGGGGGAAATTAAGTCCATCAATGGCGATCTATTCTAGGTCTGCTCGCGGCTCAGGCAGGCTCTCTGCCGCTGAAGTAGGTGAAGTATTTTGTATACACAATGTAGTGCTGTTTATTCCACTACAGGGTCGACTTTTCCCTTGTTTTCTTGTTTTCTTTGAAAATTCTGATTTCAAGTACAGGTGATCCTGGTGTTGACATATTGTACGTAAATGATATACAATTGTGTCGTCATTCTGCAGAATTCCCTTAGCCCCCAAACACACCTTATCTGGGTCTGGCAGGTATGGTACCAGTCCAAAATGAAACCGTGTCTGTGCTGGCGTGAACTACATATCTGGCAACAGACGTCATAAAACATGCGTTATATTTTCGTACTGCCAGAATGGCAGCTGCGCAATGTCGAGCCTTACTTTTTATATTTTCTTAATAAACAACAGGGAAGATATATATTAAGCAATATGGAATTATTATAATTGTTGTTGATGCGTATAGAAGAAAATATATTCAAAGATACGAACAGAGTCAATTATATTGATAACATGTAACAGTTACAGACACAGACTTCAAAATACATCAGACATGGCGACAATCTCCAGACCCAGATTCGGTGTGTTTAGGGCCTTAGTTTGATTCGGTGTGTTTAGGGCCTTAGTTTGACATCCAGTAACCGATGTATTTTTCGTGCTCATCAACGGATACCACCTACAGTCAATATTTTTTTCCTGATAATGAATAAACCAGCAAGCGGTATAATTACTCACACAGACTGAATGTCTGCTTGAATAAATGAAGCTAATTTCAACGTAATTTAATGTATTGTATGCAGTTTTATTATCAATAGTACATTATAATGACAAAGCCATTAACAGCTTCAGAGTTTTACATAGGCACAATGTGGGGTCCAACGGATGGTTTGAAATGATCGTGACTGGAATTTCTGGTCTCATGTCAGATACTAGTTTTATTAGGTACTCTCTCTCTCTCTCTCTCTCTCTCTCTCTCTCTCTCTCTCTCTCTCTCTCTCTCTCTCTCTCTCTCTCTCTCTCTCTCTCTCTCTCTCTCTGGGAAAGTGCATATAAAGGATCCCTTGCTCCATTAGAAACAATGTTCTACACACACACACACACACACACACACACACACACACACACACACACACACACACACACACACACACACTACACACACACTACACACACACACACACACACACATACACACACACACATACTACACACACATACATACACACACACACATACACACACATACATACTACACACACATACATACACACACACACATACTACACACATACATACTACACACACATACACACACATAAACACACACACATACTACACACATACATACACACAAACAAACTACACACATACTACACACATACCACACACACACTACACACACACACACAGACAGACACACACACACAGACAAACACACACTACACACACACACACACACTACACGCACACACATATACACACAGACACATACTACACACATACACACACACTACATACACACACACACATACATACAGACACACATACACAGACACACACAGACACACACACACACTACACACATACACACATATTACACACACACATACATACTACACACACATACTACACATACACAAAACACAACACGCACGCACATACTACACACAGACACACACATACATACACAAATACTACACACACATACACACACACACATACTACACACACATACATACTACACATACACACAACACAACCCGCACGCACATACTACACACACACACACAAACACACATATACTACACACACACACACACACACGCAGACACACACATACTACACACATACATACTATATACACACACATACTACACACACACACACACACATACTACACACATACTACACACACACACACACACTACACACACACACACACACAGACAACACACACACACACACACACTACACGCACACACACATATACACACAGACACATATTACACACATACTACACACATACTACACACACACACACACACACTACACACACACATACAAACACACACTACACACACACACTACACGCACACACATATTACACACATACACACACAGACACACACACACACACACTACACACACACACATACATACAGACACACATACACACACAGACATACACACACTACACACATACACATACACACATACTACACACACACATACATACTACACACACACATACGACACATACACACAACACAACACGCACGCACATACTACACACACACACAGACACACACATACATACACAAATACTACACACACACACACACACACACACACATACTACACACACACACATACATACTACACACACACATACACAGCACAACACACACACACACACACATACACACATATACTACACACACACACACGCAGACACACACACATACTACGCACATACATACTATATACATACACAGACACACACACATACTACACACATACATACAGACACACACACACATACACACATACTACACACACACAGACACACACACAGACAAACACTACACACACACATACTACACCCACAGACACACACACTAGACACACATACACACACACACACATACACACATACACACACACAGACACACACATATACTACACACACACACAGACACACGCACATACACACACACTGCACACACATACACACACACAGACACACACACACTACACACACGCACACGCGCACACACACACTACACACGCACACACATATATACACACACAAAACACATATACACACAACACACACGCACGCACACACACACGCATACGCACATACACACAACACGCACGCACACAACACGCACGCACACACATACTCACAACGAACGCACGCACGCGCACGCACAAAACACACACGCTCGCACACAGCACACGCACACAACATACACACGCGAGCACACACACACGCACGCACGGATACACACACACCACACGCACGCACACACACAACACATGCACGCACGCCCACACACAACACACACACAAATCAGGTATCTGTTCAGGACAGTCATGCGTAACTGTTCGCGAGAAAGAAGTCAGTGTCATTCCCTGTGATCTTAGCACCTACCAGGTAGTCCTGGCGTGAAATAGCCGAGATAAAACAATTTCTCTATCACAATGATATGGCACATATTTAACTTGATATACAATGCCCTAAATTATATAAAAACGTGCGAAATACAGACACCAAAAGCTGGAGAAGAAGTCTGACTGGACATAAAGATGAAAAGTGACTATATGTTATCATGATATTAGTGACTGGCATATGATCAGGATGTAAACTTTCGTTCAAAAAATTCGAATTAAATATAATTCGTCCAATACATTTCATTAATAATTTAACAAATATACGTGTTCTATTTATAAATATACGATGTTTTGCCATGTTTGCTGTTTGGTTAATTGAAACCTGAATTGGGCTAAAGCTTTGTGACTAAATTAGATAACCTGTTACTAATTGTGGAGATCCTCTCATCACGTGATATGGTCATCAATATAACGAAAAGTGAAATCCCACATTTTAGTCATATAGCTTTGTTTTCATGTCACCAGATTAGTCAAACAATATGATTCATGCCTTGAGAAACAAACGGCTATTAAGGGAACAGTAAATGTTTATGAGGATTCTTTTCGTCCTGTTTATGATGAACTGTGACATATATAACAATGAAACCACAAATAATAATTAAACTCGGTCAAGAGAATAATTGTGATAGAGTAACAGATAACCCAGTAGTCATAATCAATGGACGTAACTGATACAATGAACCAGCACTGAGTTGCCAATGGCAAACACCGAAAACCTTTCTACAGCTTCTGTGAAGAAAGGGACGTCTGGATGTGGACACAATGTATAGTATAGTATTCTAAGCAAGGATATATAAGTATTTTACAGAAATATTGTTCAAAATATTTTGAGGGCGAAATATCTTCAACGTTCCTTTGTACCAAATAAATTCTTATTGCCTGTAGGGTGTATACCACATCAAATCCCATAGACGACGATAATAACATACATGTATGTGGCTAAAACTCCTGCAGCGTATCAATCGACTTATACACCACGGATATAAATACTACTAACCCTCAGAATCAGAACAAAAACTGGGGGTTAAGTTGCTCATTTCCAAGATAACGGGTAGCGTTTATGATTACCCTAATTCCGCACAAAATTACAGCTACCCCATACATGTTTCAAGCACAAGGCTACTTGACACAGTGATACTAGCTAAATAAAATTGCATACATTTTTTGCACAGATGAAACTATTTTGTTTTTACAATCAACACACCCACATTTATCACCAGTCACAGAACTTGTGGTATTAACTGATCTATCAAAAGTTGGGTGCACCTCGAACTTCGAACCATCCGGAAATTATTTGGTTTAGTACTACCTATAATGTTAATGTTTAATAATACAGCTAATATATATAAGCAGCCTATCAACGTACCCAAGCATTACAACGATAAAACGTGTGACACCTCACATTTAATCCACCTATCAACGTACCCAAGCATTACAACGATAAAACGTGTGACACCTCACATTTAATCCACCTATCAACGTACCCAAGCATTACAACGATAACACGTGTGGCACCTCACATTTAATCCACCTATCAACGTACTCAAGCATTACAACGATAACACGTGTGGCACCTCACATTTAATCCACCTATCAACGTACCCAACCATTACAACAATAAAACGTGTGACACCTTACATTTAATCCACTTATCAACGTACCCAAGCATTACAACGATAAAACGTGTGACACCTCACATTTAATCCACCTATCAACGTACCCAAGCATTACAACGATAACACGTGTGGCACCTCACATTTAATCCACCTATCAACGTACTCAAGCATTACAACGATAACACGTGTGGCACCTCACATTTAATCCACCTATCAACGTACCCAACCATTACAACAATAAAACGTGTGACACCTCACATTTAATCCACTTATCAACGTACCCAAGCATTACAACGATAAAACGTGTGACACCTCACATTTAATCCACCTATCAACGTACCCAAGCATTACAACGACCCCTTGCTGCATTTGGAAAATTAGCGGGTTTCCTAGGTGTTAATAACACTCATTGTGTTAATTCATTATCTAATGCAGAAACTAACCCAACTTTAGCAAAACATAACAACAAGATGACTACAGACTACTGTTCTAGAGTCCCACCCATGAATAACCCAATATGTGTTGATTTCCAGCCGACTTACCTTCAGTACCAACAGTATGAGAAAGATATGTGGGTAAAGTGTGGGATGACAGTCAAAGGTAATTCTAGTAATATGTCTGTAAACATACCTGCTAAAACATACCCCATTGCTAATTGCCAAACCATTACTAACCTTAGCTGTCCATCTAGTGAGGCAGTAATATTACCTGATATTTCTCACACTTACCTTAACAGCCATACTATTAAAGCTGATATGCCAGATATGTCAGTATCCAAACAGTTGACAGCTAATAATTCTAGGTATATTAATAAAAAATAACGAAAACATAAATGGAATAACAATCGATGGTGAACAATATCTAATATCCCAATACGCAGACGATACAACTTTTATATTGGATGGAACTCCTGGGTCTCTGTTTAATACTTTAACAATATTAGAATATTATGCCACAGTATCTGGATTAAAAATAAATTATACAAAATCAAAAGCTATTTGGATAGGCAGTAAAAAAACCTCAAAAGATGTTTATCACCATTCAAGATGGAAATTGGAATGGAATACAACAGAATTTAAGATGCTCGGAATAACGTTTACAGTAAATTTACAATTCATTGTTAAAGCGAATTACCCCACAAAAATTAATGAAATTAAACTATTGATAAAACTATGGTCAATAAGGAAGTTAACTGTCTTAGGAAGAATAACCGTACTAAAAACACTAATAATACCTAAAATTACATAGTTACTAATTTCACTACCAAACCCATCCAAAAAAGAAGTTGACAATTTGAATAGATTATTTCATAAATTCATTTGGCAAAATAAACCCGATAAAATAAAACGAGTCTTATTAGCTCAAGAATTCAAAGATGGTGGATTACAAATGTTAAATATATATAATTTCATGATGGCTTTAAAAGCTTCATGGCTCAGGAGACTATTTTTAGGTAACTCAAAATAGATTAAACTGTTTGAATCTACTACTAACTTATCCAATAGAGACCTTGTAATAAATGGAGATTATTATTTCAATATAAAAAGAAAGAAATTAAAAAACATGTTTTGGAAAGATTTCTTATACAGTTGGGAGTTAATTCAACAAAAACTAATTTTGGAAAAAATAGAAGACATTTTAAGCTCAAATATTTGGTACAACAGCAATATAACAATAAATACAAAACCATTCTGTTATAAAAATTATTTAGAAAAGGGAATAATATTTATAAACGATCTACTTGATGAAGATGGAAATTTCTTTACATTTGAGAAATTAAAAAATATATATAACGTAAATTCACACTTTTTAGAATATTCATCGCTTATAAACAGCATTAAGGCATTTATAAATAAAGCAGACAATGTTAGAAATGGCCACTTTACATTGCTAACTAATCCTGTATTTCCGGTAAAATTTAATATTATTCTTAAAAGTCAAACAGGTATTAAAGACATGTATAAACTATTAAATCACGAAATTATTACACCAACATCACAAATAAGATGAAGAAACCAAGGTTTTGCGTTTGACTCAAACGAATGGGGAAACTATTATAGAGTGCCTTTTATAAGTCTCAAAGATACAACTTTGATATGGTTTCAATACAGAATTATACACCAGATACTAACAACTAATACTTTTTTACATAAAATTAAATACATAGATACTAATGAATGTACGTTCTGTGGCAGTTCACCAGAAACATTAACACATTTATTTTACTATTGTAATAAAGTGACTGATCTGTGGCATGCTGTTGTAAATTTGATTTTAAACAAAAAAGGAATTCGAATAAAATTAAATAAAACAATTATTTTATTTGGACAAATAGGCGATATAAAAGACATATTTATAAACTGGCTGTTAATAAACATTAAATATTATATATACAAGACAAAAATGGAAAAAAATGAAATAAATATAATAGCTGCTCAAAACTTTTTAAAAAATAAATACGAAATAGAAAAATATATTCTTTTTAAAAACTGTAAATATGAAGAGTATAATACAATATGGGCACCATGGAAACGACTCTTCAGTCAAGAAAGTAATTTGATGGAAGATAATAGAAACAATTATCAAGCGAGCGCTTGACGTGAATTTTGACATTATCACTCATCACTATAATTACCTACTATAACTTCTCTTTTTAACATTCTTTCTTTCTAAACTTATATATTTATTTTATGTCCCCATTACATCAACCAGCCTATTTAAATATATTTCTATTAACTAGTCATTTATAATACTACTATCTACATGTACATATGCATTAATATTAAATATATCACCATGTATATTATTTGTACAAGTATTACGATTACTATAATCAGCACACTACCACAAAGTGTATGTACTTCCAGTATTTAGCGTGTATAATCTAATTCATATTCTGTGAGGCGATGAATCAGGGCACCCCAACCCTGGCATCGTCAAAATGACCTGGGGACAATAATAATAATAATAATAAAAAAAAAAAATAATAATAATAATTCCAGTAGTAATGACAGTACTCATTACACAGGTGTAAATATGAATATACACACACACCACAGCACCAGCACCTGTTTTAATGTCCCACAAGTTGTAAATAATGACCTGTCACACCCTGTTTTGTCTACCACTTACCTGAACTGCAGAAACAGTGACTCCGATTCTAGCGTACTAAATAAGACCTTTAATACTCTACCTGCTACTAGTTCCCAAAATGATGTACAACTAGACTCAAGTGTATATGGTAAGTCATCAGTGTGTAATTATGTTAACAGAAACAGTGACTCAGATTTTAGTCTATGTAGACAGCCTGTACTTAATAAGACCTTTAATACTCTACCTGTTACTACATGTAGTTCACAAAATGTTGTACAAATAGATACGAATGTTTATTGTTAGTCATCAGTGTGTAATTATAGTAATATATTTCCTGTAAATAGTACACAAACTGTAAATTGTGAAGCTCACCATACCGGCAACTTCCATCATGTTGAACAAATTACAAACTCATATAAACCCAAAGTCATAACCCTAAATAGAAATGCAAGGAAGCCACCTACAATCTACAATAATGATGTGCATATATTTGAAAACAACTTAATTGAACAGCCCCTAATAAATAATATTAATATTACCTTTTTGGACAATAATTTAACAAACCCATCCCCTGAAATCCAAATGAGATCACTACATCCCCAGGCCTATGTTACAATTAATAATCATAATACCATGATGGAAGTTAACACATTAACTAATGATGAAATAGTATACAGCGATATAAACAGTGACCATACCAAGCTGAACATACTTAGTTTGAATGTCTGTGGTTTGAGAAATGCACTAATTGTACCTGATTTCTCATTATTTATGTCAAAATATGACATTCTGTTTTTTGTGGAAAGCAAAACTGATGAAACTGACAACAAGCCTGATCTTATACCAGGATATACCAGTTATTTTAATAATAGAAAAGCTTTTAGACCCTCTGGTGGTATTGTTATTAGTGTAAAAAATGATTTAGTTAACACCGTAAAAGTTAGTGAAACAAACAATTCAGAGTTCATATCCTGGCTTAGCATCACAGACACTCAAACCAAGAATAGCGATACTAGTTTAATGGTTGGTGTTGTATATATTCCACCTGCTGGCTCACCATACTATAAAGAAGACACTTTTAAGACTATTGAGAATGAAATATTTCAAAATGTAACATCTGGAAACCCATTGCTCCTGCTTGGTGATTTTAATGCTAGAACCAGTTGCTCCCCTGATTACACTACTGTTGATGATGTTTATATTGATGATGAAGAATTAAATAATTTCCTGAATGACATCTCAAACCTTGACAATCTTAATATCCCCAGAGAAAGAGCAAGCCAAGATAAAGGCAGGGTTAACCAGCATGGTGTTAAACTTTTAAATCTATGTAAAGCACATAATATGTATATCCTTAATGGTAGATTTGGAATTGACAAACATGTTGGCAAAACCACAAGCAAAGACTGTAGTTTAATTGATTATGCCATAGGTACTCACCATATTTTCAAAAATGTAACAAGTTTTCAAATCTGTGATTTTGACCCACTTCTGTCAGATATCCATTGTGCAGTAACACTTACCTATTCATGCAAATACAACCATGACCCATTTAACCCTGTTGATAATAATAATGATTTAAATAGAGAAACCGTTCGCAAGTGGGTTCCTAATAAACGTGAAGAATTAATAAAAAAACATTGACACGAACACAGTCCAACAGATATCCTTAGTTCTTGACAACGAAAATATTAATTCGAAAACACGTGTGACTAACGCAGCCGACATGTTAACAAATCTATTTTTAGACACTGCGGGCTCGACATTCGGTCACGTGCGTGCACACAATAACAGAAATAAAAGGTCAGCGCGCAACAAGCAACCTTGGTTTGGGACATTGTGTAAAACATTACGACGGAAGTATCATGAAGCTAAAACATTATATGCAAAAAATAAAAGTATAGATAATAAAATGCAATTAATTAATGCCAGTAAGTCTTACAAGAAATGGATTTTTAAAGCCTTTTCTCAGTACAAATTTAAAAAAGAAAATTAAATGCGACAGCTAAGATCAGACAATCCAAAAGATTTTTACAAAATACTTAAGAATAAGGAACTGCCTAATTCTAACATTCCTTCGACAGATGAATTTTTTAATTATTTCAGCCATTTAAATAAAGGAGAGCCCAATAACGATGATGTATTTGATTTTAATATGGACGAAGTACTAAACGTAGTAACCGACAATGATATTATAAACGAAACAATTACTGAAAATGAAATAATGCAAGCTATATCGCAATTAAAATTAAACAAGGCGGCAGGTGTAGACAAAATAATTAATGAATACATTAAATCAACAGCCACCTTGTTCCTGCCAGTTTACGTTAAGCTTTTTAATACAATCTTTGATAATGGAGTTTTACCTGAAGAATGGCACACTGGTATTATTATACCAATATTAAAAAATAAAGGAAGTCGACTACATCCCGAAAATTACCGACCATTTACATTACTTTGCTGCTGCTCTAAACTATTCGCATTATTACTAAATAACCGTTTAAATAAATTTATCGAAGAAAACAATATAATTAGTGAGGCCCAAACCGCATTTCGGAAAGGCTATTCAACTACGGATCATATTTTTACATTACATCACTTAATAGATATCCTTAAAAAAACGAAAGAAAAAGCTATATTGCGCTTTTGTTGATTTTGAGAAGGCATTTGATATGGTACCCAGAACGCTACTTTGGCATAAACTTCTGCAAAATAATATCAACGGTAAATTCTTTCGAATTATTTACGAAATGTACCAAGGCCCAAAATCACTTATTCTTATAAATAATAAACAATCGGCTTTATTCCCATGCAATATCGGCATCCGTCAAGGTGAAAATTTATCCCCAATTTTATTTTCCCTGTATTTAAACGATATAGAAGATTACTTAACTAACCATGGATGTCAAGGAGTTGCCCCTATGTCCGATAATGAAAATTCACCATTAGATATTGTACTACATATGTTTTGTTTGTTATATGCAGACGATACCGCACTTTTATCAACCTCCGCAAACGACTTACAACACACCTTAAATATATTTTATCAATATTCTTTAAAATGGAAATTTAAAATAAACTGTAGCAAAAGGAAAATATTAATTTTTAAGGGAACCACTAGAGATTATAAACATACTTTCAAGATCGGAAACACTGTTCTAGAGAATGTAAAAGAATATAAATATCTTGGAATTATCTTTACTAAATTAAATAACTTCCGTATTACTAAAACTAAGCTCGTCAAACAGGCTACTAAGGCCATGTATTGTGTATTATCAAAAGCCAAAGATAATCATTTATCAACCGAATGTAAATTAAAAATGTTTGATTCAATAGTCCTTCCAATCTTGTTATACGGATGTGAAGTCTGGGGACATGAGAAAATTGATATATTTAATTCCGTACAAATAAAACATTTAAGACATATTTTACCTATTAACCTTTAGACTACTGGATTAATTTTTAACAAAAACCACGTTGAGTGGGTACAAGTTTATAATTTTTACTCACATATATTCACTTAAATGTTTCATAAATACATGAAATAAAGTTCATATATAAATCGGTAAGTATTATCTTCGTGTCTTTTTTTGTAATTTTTATTATTTTAGATCGGCTAATGGTGATTAAAAATAGGCAAAAAATCGAAAAAGTTGCGTTTACTTACGGGCATTTGTGGCCAGCTGTCCAGTATTTATGTCCATTATTCCCGATAACAGTGGTTTTCTGACCAGAATATTTTTTAAAACCCGAACTACGATTCATATTGCAATATTTGGTAATTTTCGTTGTTGGTAAAACGATCAAATTTATTATCAAATTAGCTGTTACAATCAGCTATCGATCCCTGAAAATTACCGCGACGTGCCGCCATTGTTGTCAAGCGAACATACTTGCCGAAA
Source organism: Gigantopelta aegis (assembly GCF_016097555.1). NCBI lineage: Eukaryota > Metazoa > Mollusca > Gastropoda > Neomphalida > Peltospiridae > Gigantopelta > Gigantopelta aegis. The sequence continues at coordinate 5,093,210 of NC_054706.1, forward strand.
ACCACTTTTTGAACTCAAAATTTCAAGGTATTTTCAATTGAAAAAATCAAAACAAAAACCACCATTTTGAAAAAAAAACTTTTTTCTTTAATTATATTTCCGTTTCCGGTGAGTGTCGTGTGCAAAACGGCGGGAAATATGAATTGGGGAATGCACTGTATACAGTGTACAGTATATCGACTGACGTGACGTCGGGCGAGATATCTCGCCTGCAGTAGTCAGAAGGTTAAGAAAGCGACACCATTCTTTATGCTCTTTGGAGAGCTAGGGAGACTTCCTATTGAATTAATAATTTATAGAAGAATGGTATGTTACTGGGCAAGGCTTTTATCAGGAAAGCAGTCAAAATTTGCGACGTTATTGTATAAAGTAATGCTAAATGACTATATTGTTAACGGAACAGAATATAAATGGGTCATTACTATTAAAAACATTTTGGAAAACTTGGGAATGGGTAATGTCTGGGTAGCTCATACTTTCAGATCAGTTAATTGTCTCTCGCAACAAATTAAACAAAGACAAACTGATCAATATTCACAAACATGGAGAAGTAACATATCATTATCTTCGAGAGGCAAAACCTACCAATTATATAAGGAACAACTAATTTTAGAAAAATACATTAATATACTTCCAGAAAAACTGTGGAAACCACTCTTAAAATTCAGAACATCAAACCATTATTTGCCGGTAGAAACAGGACGCTGGAATAATATTTCATTAGAAGATAGAATGTGTACCCTGTGCAATGAAAGTAAAATTGGTGATGAGTTTCACTATCTTTTCATTTGCCACTTTTTTAGTAATTCTAGGACTCAATTTTTACATCCCTATTACTATACTCGACCAAGTACTTATAAATTCAAAGAACTAATGCAAAACAAACGCATCAGTACACTAAAGAATTTAGCAAAGTTTATAAAAGTAATTATGAATGCATTTAAACATCCTTGATATTTCACATCCCCAACCCCCAGAAGTACATTTTACATATATATTGAACATTAATTTACCAATAACAATTTTCTAGTTCTACCGGCTAAACAGTTTATATATTTGTATTTTTATGATTATTCACAGCTTTATGTTGTATGCAAATGTTCATAGGAATTAATTCACAATCATTGTAATTTAACTTTTGTATTTCTCTTTCATCTTGTCTCGTGTTTATAGAAATATTATGTATATATTCCTCCTACGCCGTTGTGCAACGGCCAGAGAGTAAATAAAGTCTTATCGTGTCTCTTGTCTTGTCTCTGATCACTACGTCTCAGAATTACCAAATGTTTGAGGGCAACATACTGAGGGCAACATACTCTGAAAAGTACAATCCCTGTTGTCCAGCTCTTTCTCCCAAGATATTGGTTTAAACAAACACACCTACTAAATCTAGCCGGAGTACATCCCTTTTACACAAAAAAACACTGCTTTTACATGGGCCGGAATGACCACAAAAAGTACACATGTTTGCATATTACATACTCTACCCTGTCAACTTTAGTCTAATAGTTGCCAATTCAAAGTTGTCTGCCATGAAATAATCACAGTTAAACAGCAGACTAGTTGCTCGGACATATTTCCAGATTTTCCGGTCAACCAAATGGGAAGGTAACTGTGATTTGAGGCCATCTTGTGTGGACACATCCATAACAAACATTATGTGGTGTTTCCACAGTTGATAACGATTTAATGAGCGCACCACCTTCTCATGTTGATGACTGATAAAACGTTTACTGTTTCTCACAAATAATACCACCTCGGATCTAACTACCGAGCACGTTTTACTGGGATCACAATATCAAGTAATGAAAATAACTTGAGTGTTTACCAACAGCCTCTAGCGTTATCTACATACAGCGTAAATACCCGTGATACTATTCTATAGACAGGTTTGTCACCATGAACAAAACAATTAAATAAATAAATATTAGCAAGTAAAAATAAATAAATAAATAAAAATAAATGAGTAACAGATTTATATAATAAATAAAAAGAAATCAGTAAGTAAAAATAAATAAATAAATAAATAAATAAATAAATAATAAATAAGTAAATGCATGTAAATAAATAAATATATAAATAAAAATAAAATGGAATAAATAAACAAGCAAAGAAACAAACAAAAGGAATTGAAACAAATAAATATATTTTTAAATAAATAAATAAAATTCAGTCAATATTGCAATCAATGAATCAGTCAATCAATCAATTAAATAAAATAAAATAAAATAAATAAATAAATAAATAAATAAAAATAATTCAATCATTCAATCAATGAATCAGTCAATCAATAAAAATAAATAAATAAATAAATAAATAAATTAATTAATTAATATAAATAAATAAATAAAATTTAAAAAGTAAATAAATAAAAGGTGTCCCAGTAAAAGATCCAACACAGGGAAAATACAATCAGTGAATTAACAGCTAGTCTCTGTCCTGGACAGACATCAGAGACAGTTGAAGTGTGCCCAGGACAGCGTGCTTGAAGTCAAATTAATATAAGCAGATGAATATGGAAAACACATTTAAAGTTAGGAAAAAACAAAGCAAAACAGTAAAGATAGGGCTCGACCTACATGATAACCAAGCTCTGTTTCTGCTTTGGTTTCCCTTTATTTCCTTCTTCATCATATAGAAATAGACACAGCAGTTGTCGATATCTGGGTGGGTTAGAGTTAAACGTTTTGTGTTTAACGACACCATCACAGCTCTGATTTATTAATCATCGGCTATTGGATATCAAACATTTGGTAATTCTGACAAAGAATCTTCAGAGGAAACCTGTTACATTTTACTATTACCAGCAAGGGATTTTTTATATGCACTTTCCCAAACAGGACAGCAACTACCAGACCCTTTGATATACCAGCCGTGGGACGCTGGTGGGGACGGACCCAATAGCCGATGCATTTTTCATACTGGGGTGTCGTTAAACATTGATTTATTCGTTCATTGGTTGGGACGGGAAAAATACAATCAGAGAATGGGTACACCGAGGACATTCAATCTAGGAAAGCGCTCTGCCGATATTATCCCGCCCCGTATCTGGATCTTGAGGTAAACAAACTCTGATATTCTATTTCGTTTATCGGTGCGTCGAATTCCTCCTTTGAAGTGTGACCTGGAGATACGGGTCTCATCAACACTTTTGACTCGTTCCCCATGGTGAGCAAGGTCTTTTGGATTACCTTGTTTTCTTCTAAATAGGTTTAATAATGCCAACTATCGAATCATCAGGTAATATACCGGTGCTAAATATGAGATTAAATAGTGTGGGGGTTTTGGGGTTGTTGTTGGGTTTTTTCAATAGGGACTAATTTGCTTTGAGAATATTTAAAATATTCCTTTGTGATGGCATCTACGTCCATAGCTTTGCTGATTTTGAGGTTTCAGAATTGCAGAATGAATATCATCCTTAGAAATATCACCACTGAGGATATTACTTTCAGAAGTAATAACGCTGTTATATCTTTAGATGCATCATTAATTTCTTTTAAAAATTCAAATAATTTATCAATTTCTAATTCATTTGTATATTAAAAAAATGTATTTAATGAATTAAGTAAGTTCCAAAATTCGTTTGGTTTATTTGATTGCAATTTTGTAATTTGTTTCTTCAGAAGACATACTTGGGTTTTGTGAATTTTTACAGTTTTTCATATACATGTTACTACAATTTATCAAGGTTTGTCAATCAGTATTATATTTTGTATCATTTCTTTGCTGTTCTACATTCCTTTCCAAACCATGCTTTATTATTTGATACTGTATGTTTTCTAATATATTTATTATTGCTTTCAATATTATCGACTGGTTTCTTTTTCAGCACTTTTCTGCATAACATTTGTAAAGTCGTTTTCTAATTTGTTAATTGTTTTATGGTGTTAACTGCATCAATATTTCTAAAAAGATCATCAATACAGCCTATTTGTATTGTAATTTGTTCATCATCAATATTATTACAATATCTTTGTATCTGAGCTGATACCCAGCTTTCGTCTTTACTAACAATTGTCAGACAACTTGGGTAAAGGAGTCTTGGCGATGCTTGTGATTGATGATTCAAGGTAAACAATGGGTATCTTATAGAATACGATTAAAATCGCAGATTTGAAATGCATTCATGTGTTTTACAAGAGAAAAAGAGGCAATGTTGTAGTCAACTACAGACGAATTCTTACCCAGTGGTTTATTGTTGCCAAAGCGACCGTTTGCAATTAGAAAGTCCATCGACTTACATAAGTCTAACAGTTGTGTACCGTTGTGTACTGGGTGTCATGGCTTGACTATCTCTAGTTAAGGGAATGTTCATACTTGCTAGGCATGAAGCGCCATTCAAATATCCACGCAAATCTTTATCTAAATAAAACAAATATGAGCAATACATCTTTTTTACCCTGTAGGAGGACCGCCATTCCACGACTGGCTTGACAAGTCTCCGACATGGTGCAGCATATTAAGATGTTCTGGTTATTTCTAAATGCCTACAGCCACACACCAAAGTGTTGTATTCACGACCACTTTAATCAAACACAGACAATAGGAATCCGTTCCCTGTCTGGGTTTTTACCCACCAAGTTTACCTTGAATACCTGTGAAATATAGTATGTCTTCTTTACAAACACCTCAAAACATAACCAAACACTCGCAGAGTTTGTATGCAGTTAACCATCTAAAATGACATCCGAAGTATAGTGATTTTGTCTGTAAACGATTTCCCATATACCTTAGAGAATGTTACTTGCATAACCACGGATTCAATGACTGTCCGCGAGACTAGCAATAGATCGTTTCACTAACGCCCAGGGTAAAAATATTTCTCACGGCAAGTTTATTTGTCTTCATTTAAGATACCTATTGCGGTTTGTTGGGGTTTTGTTGTTGATTTGTATGTTGTGTCGGGGGGGGGGGGGGGGGGGGGGGGGGGGGGGGTTCGTGGTGGTGGTGGGAGAGGCAAGTTACGAGAGACATTTACGCCCAAAAATACAAAAGGTATTTTGTTGTTTGTTGTCTGTTTTTTTAAGGATTAAAGTACCCTGTTTTTCTACATAGGTAAACTCCTTGATTACTGTGACATATTACGTTTTGTACTGCCACCCTTCGTAATATAGACTGCATACAGTCTTGTCTTTGAAGCTGTCTAGACTCCCATTAAAGGGACTATAAGAAAATATTTTATACGTAATAGTTTCACTAATGTCATATTTATATCAGATGTACATTCGAGCATGACGTTCCTATCATCATCCGTCCCTGTTGTGTAAATTGTATAATATACATGTCTATATTGTCACCGCTAAAATCGTTTTGGGCGTGTTCACTGCAGTTTTGATATGGATGAGATAATTTGAAAAATGGACTTAGTTCTGACAAAAACAGGACCGCCGAAAGAAATGTTAAAGTGGTGGAGGACAAAACCTTTATAGAATATTTTATTCTGGCAACGAATTGCTAATAAAAACCCGATATAGAGAGAGATGAGTAAGAGCGATAAGAGCGAGCAATAAGAGCGAGACGAGAGAGAGAGAGAGAGAGAGAGAGAGAGAGAGAGAGAGAGAGAGAGAGAGAGAGAGAGAGAGAGAGAGAGAGAGAGAGATGGGGAGGGACTTTTAAACATAATATTTATTAGCTCTAGAAACAAATTTTGTATTCAGGTTTGGGGCCCTTACACTCTTTCCTTTAGCTAAACATTATACATACGTCAATTAAACTGTTAGTAATTAGCATGCATACACGACCAAACCAAATTGTGGAGTTAACAGTAAAGCTGCAAATAAAATGCCACAAATAGTTAAATGGAAAAAAAGAAGGAAAAGGAGAAAGAGAGAAAGAAAGGGAAAACGACTTTAAAGATTAAATTTTAAATATTTTATTATTATTTCATGCCTATGGGAAAAATGTATTTGATATGGGTAATATTAAAGAAATATATGAATAAAAACAAACAATACTTATAGGGCATGGGGTGTTAAGGAGAAAAATATTAATGGAAGTAGATATCGTGTGAGGAACTTAGGAAGGTTTTTTCTAAAAAAAATCCAATCCGTTTTCAAACAAGCTAGTCTTTTCTATTGGTAATAAAGTGGCATTGCTGTCAAGGAAACGATTGTTTATTAAATATTTCATTTCCAGTTTTAAAAAATAATATATTTGTTGGATATCAAGGTTTGTTTTTGACATTTTTAACTATTAATATTTAACGTTTTTGGGTGTGTATTTTCATACTGTACATGTAATGTCTGATGTTAATAGTTAACCAATTTTAATTTAAAAGTTTCTAAATAGTGTTTTCACGATGGCTTTGGTTGCACTGCAAAGACAAATAAAACGGCTCTTAATAAAATAATCAACAAAGACCAAACTGGATTTATTAATTATTATATAGGAGAAAATATAAGATTAATATTTGATATCATGTTTTACAAAGAAATGAATAACATTCCAGGTCTACTACTGTTAATTGATTTTGAAAACCCTTTTGATTCGATATCCTGGTCTTTTATAATATTAAGAAAAGAACTAAATTTAAAAAACCAAAAACAATAGATAGTTTTAACTTTAAGACGTCTATTCAAAACTGGATTAAAACATTATATAATAATTCCAAATTAAGTGTAATATAAAATGTATTTCTCGTGGAATCATTTAAATTGGAAAGAGGTTGTAGACAAGATGATCCCTTGTCCCCTTTGATATTTATTTTATGTTGAAATTTTTATCATCATACATAGAAACTCACCTAATATTAAACGTATCTTTATTATATCACGCATAAAGGATTTGACAGCCGTTAATAAAGAAATATATTCTTAAAAAAATGTACCTTATGTTATATTTTGCTTTAAAGGTATCAAAGTTCATGTATCGTCCTTCGTCATCTAATAAATCTTGTATAAATAATATGCCTTTTTCAATATAGTGTTTATAAAATATTGTTTTAATTTTTGTTTATTAATATTATATTATTCTACCAAACAGGGTAGTCATAGACGCTACCCGTTATCTTGGAAATTAGCAGCTTGACCCCTAATTTTTTCTGATTCTGAGGGTTGGTAGTATTTATATCCGTAGTGTATACGTCGACTGATTCTCTGCAGGTTTGAGTTGTAGCCACATATATGTTACTATGCTCGTCTATGGGATTTGGTGTGGTGGTATACACCCTACAGGCAATACGAATTTATTTTGTATAAAGGAACGTTGAAGGTATTTCGCCCTCAAAATATTTTGAACAATATTTCTGTAAAATACTTATATATCCTTGCTTAAAATATTATACTATACATTGTGTCCACATTCAGACGTCCCTTTCTTCACAGAAGCTGTCGAAAGGTTTTTGGCGCCTGCACTGGTGTGTTAATACTAGTTTTGTCATTGGCAACTCATTGCAGGTTCATTGGATCAGTTACGTCCATTGATTATGACTACTGGGTTATCTGTTACTCTATCACAATTATTCTCTTGACCGAGTTTAATTATTATTTGTGGTTTCATTGTTATATATGTAGTTTTGGTTAGTACAGTTCATTATAAACAAAAAAAAAAAGCTTTAGCGAAATTCGGGTTTCAATTAACCAAGCAGCAAACATGGCAAAACATTGTAGATTTATAAAGAGAACACGTATATTTGTCAAATTATTAATGAAATGTATTGGACGAATTCAACTTAATTCGCTTTTGGTGGACGAAAGTTTACATCCTGATCATATGTCACTCACTAATATCATGATAACATGTTGTCTTCCAATTATTTGTCCGCCAGAGTTCGAAATAAACGAATGACTTCGGGTTTCCAATAGTCACTTTTCATCTTTATGTCCAGTTAGACTTCTTCTTCAGCTTTTGGTGTGTGTATTTCGCATGTTTTTATATAACTTAGGGCATTGTATATCAAGTTAAAGAGTGTATAGAAATAGACACAGCAGTCGTCGATATCTGGGTGGGTTAGAGTTAAATGTTTTGTGTTTAACGACACCATCACAGCTCTGATTTATTAATCATCGGCTATTGGATATCAAACATTTGGTAATTCTGACAAAGAATCTTCAGAGGAAACCTGTTACATTTTACTATTACCAGCAAAAGATTTGTTATATGCACTTTCCCAGACAGGACAGCAACTACCAGACCCTTTGATATACCAGTCGTGGGACACGGGTGGGGATGGACCCAATAGCCGATGCATTTTTTGTTTTGTACCGGGGTGTTATTAAACATTTAGTTATTCATTCATTGGTTGGGACGGAGAAAACTACTATCGGAAAATTGGTCCACCTATGAAATTCAATCCAGGATACCAGACCATGGTGTATGCTGCCCAGTTTGTGGGAATTTATATGCTTTTATAGCTTTCAGTCGCCAGAGTGTAGACCCCTTCCTGCTAAAATTCCTGGACATGCGCCTATAATAGTACCTAAAAATCAGCTGGGATAGGAGGAATGAATGTTTGATTTAACAATACACTCCACACATTATAATTTACGTTATACGGCGTTGTATCGCACAGATAATACGAGAGGAAACCCGCTGCCATCACTGTATTAGCTGCTCATTTCAACTTTCCATGGACAGGATATGACACCACGGTTTTGTTAAACCAGTTGTCGAGCACTTGTTGGAAGGAGAGACAGCGCAATGAACCGACCGATAGGTAGCATTAGTGGAACATTTGACTACTGGGCCACGTCAAGCCCCATGAGCTTGAGGGATGTAGGCAAACACATTCACGTTCTATGTCTTTCATCGGTGCGTCGAATTCCTCCGTTGAAGTGTGCCCTGGAGATACGGGTCTCGTCAACACTTTTGACTCGTTCCCCATGGTGAGCTGGGTCTTTTGGATTACCTTCCTGAGTTTGCTCCATTGTAAGATGTTTCCGATTAATAAAATATTTCTACGATTAAACTTACATATTACATATATTTTCTTGCTTAGAATATCAGTGCCTGTATAATCAATGTGTTTCTGGTCATCTCAATATTTGTAAGAAACCCAAACTGGATTTTGTCTTCCGAAAAAGTAATTTTTAGGAAATAAAATGAAATTTAACCTAGTACAAATATTAAAAGGGTCAGAAACAAGTGTATTATACAGCCACTAATATTGTATGCAGAAAAATATATTTGATATGTAATTACAATCTTTAAAATGTCTCTGTTAGTCGATAACATCTTAAAAGGTTTAGCAAACTCAGTAATGTCCCTTTAATAAAATACAGTGATCCGTTCCCTGTTTTTTCTTTCCTCCAAATTTACCTATATATTATCAAATACATTATGTCTTCTTTACACACGCCTCAAAACATAACCAAACTCTCGCAGAGTTTGTATGCAGTTAACCATCTAAAATAATATCCGAAGTATAGTGATTTTGTCTGTAAACGATTTCCCATATACCTTAAAGAATGTTACTTGCATAACCACGGATTCAGTGACTGTCTGCGAGACTAGCAATAGATCGTTTCACTAACGCCCAGGGTAAAAATATTTCTTACGGCAAGTTTATTTGTCTTCATTTAAGATACCTATTGCGGTTTGTTGTTTTTTTTTGTTTTTTTTGTATGCTGTGTGTGGATTTGTTTCGGGGTGGGGTGGGAGAGGCAAGTTACAAGAGACAGTTACGCCCCAAGATACAACAAAAGGTGTTTTGTTGTTTGTTGTATGTTATTTAGGTTTAAAGTACCCTGTTTTAATACTTAGGATAAATCCTTCGTTACTGTGACCTATTAGATTTTGTACTGCCACCCCAGTTAATATAGACTGGATACAGTCTTGTCTTTGACGCAGTCTAGACACCCATTAAAAAGACTATAAGAAAACATTTTATACGTAATATTTTCACTAATGTCATATTTATATCAGATGTACTTTCGAGCATGACGTTCCTATCATCATCTGTTCCTGTTGAGTAAAATGTATAATATACATGTCTATATTGTCACCGCTCAAATCGGTTTGGGCGGGCTCTCTGCAATTGTGATATGAATGAGATAATTTCAAAAATGGACTTAGTTCTGACAAAAACAGGACCGCCGAAGTAAATGTTAAAGTAGTGGAGGACAAAACCTGCACAGAATCTTTTATTCTGGCAACGAATTGCTAATAGAAACCCGATATAGAGAGAGATGAGTAAGAGCGATAAGAGCGAGCAATAAGAGCGAGACGAGAGAGAGAGAGAGAGAGAGAGAGAGAGAGAGAGAGAGAGAGAGAGAGAGAGAGAGAGAGAGAGAGAGAGAGAGAGAGAGAGAGCTGGGGACGGGGGGCTTTTAAGAATAATATTTATTAATTCTAGAGTCAGGTTTGGGACCCTTACAATCAGTGGCGTAGCGTGGGTTCCCAGCGCCCGGGGCAAGGACAAGTAGTGTGGCCCCAAACCAGTGGACCGTCAGCACTCCCCGAGTCCCTTCCACAAATCCAGAATTTTGCGCCTAGGGCAACCAACCCGGTGGCCCCGCCCATTGTACATATGTCAATTAAACTGTTAGTAATGAGCATCCATACATGACCAAAACAAACTGTAGAATTAACAGTAAAACTGCAAATAAAATGAGAAAAATAGTTAAAGGGGGAAGGAAAAAAGAAGGAAAAACAGAAAGAGAGACGGAAAGGGAAAACGAGTTTAAATATTAAATTTTGAAATATTTAATGATTATTTCATGCCTTTAGGAATAATATATTTGATATAGGTAATTTTTGAAAATATATATTAATAAAAACAAATAATACTTATAGCGGATGCGGTGTTAAAGAAACAAATATTAAGGGAAGTTGATATGGTGTGAGGAACTTAGGAAGGTTGTTTCTGAAAAAACATCCAATCCATTTTTAAACAAGCTAGTGTTTTCTATTGGTAATAAAGTATCATTGCTATATTTTAATTCAAATATAAAGATCAAGCCAAGAAGACCATTGTTTATTGAATATTTCATTTCCAGTTTTCAAAAATAATATATTTGTTCAAGGTTTGTTTTTGACATTTTTAACTCTATTGATATTTAACGTTTTTGGATGTGTATTTTCATACTGTACATATAATGTCTGATGTTAATAGTTGACCAATTTTGAAAGTTTATAAATACTGCTTACACGATGGTTTTGGTTGCATTGCAAAGACAAATAAAAGGACTCTTAATAAAATAATCAACAAAGACCAAACTGGATTTATTACGGTAATATATATAGGAGAAAATATAAGATTAATATTTGATAGTTTTACACAGAAATGAATGACATTCCAGGTCTACTACTATTAATTGATTTTGAAAAACCTTTTGATTCGATATCCTGTTCTTTTATAATATTAAGACATGAACTAAATAAGAAACAAACAATATATAATGTTAACTTTAAGACGTTTATTATAAATTGGATTAAAACATATAATAATTCAAAATTAAGTGTAATACAAAATGTATTTCTCTCGGAATCATTTAAATTAGAAAGAGGTTGTAGACAAGGTGATTACTTGTCCTCTTTGATATTTATTATGTGTTTAAATCGTCGTTGTCATAGAAACTCGCCTAATATTAAACGTATCACTATAGATGGGGGACATATATCACAATATACAGATGATACTAGTTTTATTCTTGGTGGCTTCCCAGAATCAGGTGGAAGCCAGAATAGGGTGCAGAACAGTTTACCCTACTTGCTATTAACGTTTCAGTAAAATTAGAAGAAAAAAAAAAAATGAATGAATTGATGATGAACATCCATGTAAAAAAATGTTTTGCTTAACCGACACCACTGGAGCACATTGATTAATGAATCATCGGGTATTGGATTTCAAATATTTGGTAATTGTGACAAGTAGTCGTCAGAGGAAACCCGTTATATTTTTCTTAATGGAGCAAGAAATCTTTTATATGCACTTTTCCCACAAACAGGAAAGCACATACCACAGCTTTTGACCAGTTGTGGTGCACTGGTTGGAAGGAGAAAAAACCTAACCAGTTGAATGGATCCACCAAGGTGGTTCGACACAAGCACCTCAAGCAAGCACTCAACAGACTGAGCTAAATCCCGCCTTCTCCACATACAAATTCATAAGTAAATGGGGAGTTGTGCTATGGATACTTAAAGTTTGATATGTTTCCTTGAAATGTTATTTGAATGAGCACGTCGGTTATATCACAGTAAATTTTGACATACACCTAAATTCACAAGAAGAATCTATATCCTTTTATAGCATCAAGGCATAATTTTGTTGTTTGCTATAAAAATACAAGGTACATCTGTACCCAGAAAGCCGATGGTTGTGAAATGTGCACTCGCACATAACATAAGAAAATACGAAAAACAAGCCTCACCTCTTCAAAACAATATTTGAAATTCCTACTGAAGATCCCAACACTGCACCCTCCTCTGTAACTTACGAGTACACACCTATGCCCGTATTTCGAACAGCGCAAGGGACAAGCAACTTTATCCGGGTACATACAGACTACTGCACATATTTTAAATGTCATTAATTTTGTAGGACACATGTGAACGATTTTGGTGAACGTATTGGTTGTTGTACTACTATTGTAGCTGATTCTAAGTCATTTGTATTTATGTGCATCGTCTTTATAACAATATAGATTCCACTGACTTAACACGCTGCAGCAGTTACGTCAACAATAATTCATTTGTATATACGCGTGTACTAACAATTCCGCATGACCCAGCAACTTGAACAACTTAATTGAATCATCTTGATGTTGGCCGAATAGTGATAGGTTAAAAGTTTGTTTTGTTTAACGAAATCACTAGAGCACATTGATTAATTAATCATCGGCTATTGGATATCAAACATTTGGTAATTTTAACTAGTTTTCAGAGAAAACCCACTACATTTTTCCATTAGCGACAAAGTATATTTTATATGGACTTTCCACACAGATAAGACAGCACATTCCAAGGCTTGTAATATACCAGTTGGGACGGGAAAAATAATCAGAGAATGGATTCACTAAGGTGGTTCGAAAATAGTGAAGAGTTCCTAGGTTTTAGCGTTGTACGACAGACGTCTTACAGACATGTAGCCCAGTGGAAAGGTGCTCGCTTGATGCGTGGTCGGTTTGGGATCGATCCACGTTGGTGGGCCCTTTGGGCTATTTCTCGTTCCAGCCAGTGCACCACGACTAGTATATCAAAGGCCGTGGTATGTGCTATCCTGTCTGTGGGATGGTGCACATAAAACAAATCCCTTGCTGCTAATGGAAACATGTAGTGGGTTTCTTCTCTAAGACTATGTTACAAAATTACCAAAATTACCAATAGCTCATGAGTAATAAATCAATATGCTCTAGTGGTGTCGTTAAACTAAACAAATGTTCACCTCCTTCAAAAAACCCGACACTCATGTCATAAACTCGTTAAGCTGTTGATCTCCGTATGTGATAATGACGATCAAATTACAAGTGAATTTGTTTTTCACCCAAAGATACAAAACTGCAATCTATGAGAAACAAAACTTTAAAAATATAAACCTTTAACACAACTTTGAAAACTATAAAAACCTTCATCACATCTGCGAAAATGTTGTAAACTCGTCAGTACAACTTTCAAAACTTTAAAAAACATCTTTGAAAAATCTTAAGTTTACTCGTAAAACAATAAGCTGTAGTTAATATTTGTTATGAATTTAATAAAATATGTATTGTACTTACCTTGAATTTTGGTTTTAAATCTCGTACTGATGTAAAAAGTAAATTGCTGTGTTAACCGTAACCACAGCTAATACAAACTCGTTTGAGCGAACTGAAGTGTCAAGCTATATATATCGCCGGTCATGTATAGTATACGACACCTGGTTTGGGTCATCAAAACATGTTTGGAACTGAACAATGCAAGCTTCTTCTTTATTAACACACCTATAAGGAGTAAAACCAAGTACAGCTCTTATTGGTAGAAAAGCCAGAGGGTGTGTGATTTATGTAATTTAAAGAAAGGAAACTGAAGTCTGTAACACTTTCGACGTTGTAAGCAACAATCTGTTACAGATTCTAAGTATGTGTCTAAATGTTTTTGAACAAAACATTGTGGTTTAAAAAATTGTGCCAGGACCGTAGCTAGGATTTTTTGTTTGGGGGAGGGGGCAACTGAGTAGTTAATAGTCTAAAACTCCTTAAACGGTTAAGAAGAGAATTTTCTTTAAGTTTCTATAATGCTTTCCGGATTTTTTTTAGGTGGAACATGCAACTGCCCCTTGCCCCCTCCCCCCCCCTCGCTAGTTACGTGCCGTGTGTCGTACCCTTTTTTATTTTGTTCATTCATATCATTCCCCCCCCCCCCGCTATATAGCCGTGTGCCGTACCCTTTATTATTTTATATATATATATATATATATATATATATATATATGTGTGTGTGTGTGTGTGTGTGTGTGTGTGTGTGTGCGCGCGCGCGCGCCCCACTTTTTGTCACTTTCCTACGCCCGTGTACTTGACAACCTGTACTCAACTAGTACTTGGTAACTAATACTTGACAACTAGTACTCAACCAGTACTTAACAACCACTACTTGACAAGTACTTAACTAGTATTTGACAACCATATGTACTTGACAACCAGTACACAACTAGTACTTGACAACCAGTACTCAACCAATACTTGACAACCAGTACTTAACAACCAGTACTTGACAACTAGTACTCAACTAATACTTAACAACCAGTACTCAACCAGTACTTAACAACCAGTACTCAACCAGTACTTAACAACCAGTACTCAACCAGTACTTAACAACCAGTACTTAACAACCAGTACTTGACAACTAGTACTCAACTAATACTTAACAACCAGTACTCAACCAGTACTTAACAACCAGTACTAAACCAGTACTTAACAACCAGTACTAAACCAGTACTTAACAACTAGTACTCAACCAGTACTTAACAACCAGTACTTGTCAAGCAGTATTCAACTATTATTCTGTTCTATTATTTAGACCCAAAGTTTTTTGCAAATGTTACGTTTATTTCCTATTCGATATTTGTTTTCTTTGCATTTACATGAAAACAAACCCAAACCCTTTCTTGTAGGTGCATTATATTTAATACATTTAGCTAATGTATTATGTATTTTTATTTTATTATATCAATTATATATTAGCATACCATACCTAACCTAACACAACTGAGGTGTAGCACAGTAATAAACACAAATCACCTCACACACCGCAGGAATGTGCTTTCCAAATTTATAAATAAATTTAATGCAGGGCCGGACCCCTTCCCAGGGGGGGGGGGGGGGAAAAATGTCAAAGGAAAACCAACATCAAATAATTCAAAAATGTTATTTAATTTGCCTCTAAGTGGGAAAATGGAATCAATATATTATATATATATATATATATATATATATTCATATATATATATATATATATATATATATATATATATATATATCATATAGTATTTAGGGTGGTGTAGGGGCTGGGGTTTGGGGGTTGGGTGGGTGTTACATTTGTAATGCGAAAAACCAAAGGGTTATTGTTCGGACTCGTATGGGTTCAACCACTTTTTCATCCCGCAGACACAGCCCTGAATGTTCAAAATACGATAGCATTGCTTGGTCAATAACATCATTATTTCGATCTATGACTGCACGTGCTATTGCAGCAATGTGTAAACCACGTAAAATACAAGTTAGGTAGGGTATATAAATTCATTGAAAATGTATTAGTCGACATTCTTGTTATTGTTATTTGAGGAAAAATATGGGTAAATCGAAAAACACTTCAGTTGATGTAAAATCGTGTATTAAGAACGTTTTCGATTATTTTGAAGATGAATATCAGCGCGGTAGACCTATGTATGCTTCTTATCGAATTGTCGATCGAGTTGCCGCTGCACTTAAAGTTTCGGTTTCAACAGTAAAAAGAACTGTGAAAAATCTAAGCTCTACGAATCCAAGCACAGAAATCACTGTTAAAAAATGCGACCGAAAACTCATCGATTTATTTGATAAAGATGTTATTAGACGACGAGTATACAGATTTTATAGAGAGGGCGAATTACCTACATTACATAAGATTAACGTGGCTTTAAGGGAGGAATGTGGAATCAACATATCCATATCAACTTTACGAAGAACACTCCATGACCTCGATTTTAAATACCAACATATGTCTACAACCGGAAAAGTGATTTTTGTGGACGCCAATATATCAGACAGGAGACTGTCCTATCTCCATGAAATATTCAGTTTACGAGAACAGGGGTATTTAATAGTGTATCAAGATGAGACCTGGGTGAATGTCAACCACACAACATCCCACCACTGGACAGATATCCACCCGGGCACAAGTACCGTCAATCACCTGCCGAAATCAGACGCTGCTGATAGAGTTCCTAAACTCTGTTCGGTGACAGGGAAGGGAAAAAGACTTATTATTTGTCATGCAGGCTGTGATAAATATGGATTGATAGACGGCTGTGAATTGATCTTTGAGGCTAAAAAAACAGACGGAGACTATCATGGTGAGATGAATCATGAAAATTTCATCAAATGGTTTGAAGAACAACTTATGCCTTCTCTACCAGAACCTTCTGTTATCGTCATGGATAACGCAAGCTACCACAACAAATTAACTGAGATTACACGATGTCCTGCTCTAAACGCTAAAAAGGAAGAAATTCAGCCGTGGCTACGAAACAAAAAGGCTATATATTGAAGTCACAGTTCAAATGAATACATTTTATTTTGAAAAAAAAAACAAAAAAATACCTTTTGAGAGTAACATGACAAAGCCAGTTCTTTATGAACTTGTGAAAAGTAACAAATTGCTTTGCACATTTGTTACTGATGATATTGCTGAACGTCATGGGCACTTGTGTCTAAGACTGCCGCCAAGACATTCTGAACTCAATCCGATAGAACTGATCTGGAGTCAAGTCAAAGGGCACATAGCTCGTCATAATGATGGTAAAATGACCACGGTGCGGAGAGAACTTGCACCTGCATTGAACTCTGTCACATCTACACACCTCTCTGACGTAGTTAAACATGTAATAAAGATCGAAGAAGATTTTAGAAAACAAAATAGTTTTATAAGAAATAAAATACCCCCTGTGATAGTCCCCCTTAACGAACATGGTGATGAAGAAATGAGTTCGTCGACTGATTAAGTTATTTCTCCATACCCATCAGGAGTATTACTTTAATGTATGCATGAACTCTTTAACACCAAAAACAATTTATTTCCATATCATTCACTATCAAACAACCCAACAACCTATAAACTAATCGACTAAAAATGCATATAGACTACACATAGATATGAGAGAAATGTTTATTTAACGACACACTCATCGCATTTGATATACGTTTATGTGGCGTCAGACAAAACGGTTAAGGAGCATTATGACAGTGAGAAAGAAACTCGCTACCGCCACATGGGCCACTGTTTCCGATAAGCAATTTTGATAAGCAATAAGGGGCGTTTTATATGCACCATCCCATAGACAGGATAGCACATACCACAGCCTTTATACATCAGTTGTGGTGCACAGGCTGGAACTAGACACAACCCAATGGGTCCACCATGTGGGATCGATCAGTCGACCTACCATGAGCGAACGCTTTACCTCTGAGCTACGTCCCGCTCCATATACAAAAGAAGCCTTAAGTGGGGTTGGGGTTGTGCAGAGGGTCACACCTCCACCAATCGCATGCATACCATATTCTTCTCTCTCTCTCTCCCTATAAACATAGATTAAAATATGTTGAGTGCATCGTTACATAAATGACGTCTCTCTCTCTCTCTCTCTCTCTCTCTCTCTCTCTCTCTCTCTCTCTCTCTCTCTCTCTCTCTCTCTCTCTCTCTCTGTCTGTCTATCCCTTCAGCGCGCGCGCTTGTGTATTCCACAATATAATTATAATATATGATACATATTTTTTTTTCAAACTGAGGTTTTGTCACTTCAACTCCCCACCTGAATCCGCGCCTGCTTCATGTTTACAGATATTTTCTTAAATATAGGTCATACTACGATTTGTGCGGATAGGACGATAGAACCGAACATTAGTTTGAAACGCACTATAGAATGATGCTTTTGATATGCAAATGGCCGTAGTTATTTATAGGAGAAATAACGTGCATTCCGAACACACAGAGATTTTTAAAAAGTGGAATTAAGTCAACTTCGTGCATTTTATATGATGATTTGTATATAAAACCTGTCGGGGTTTGGGTTTGTTTTCATGTAAATGCAAAGAAAACAAATATCGAATAGGAAATAAACGTAACATTTGCAAAAAACTTTGGGTCTAAATAATTTAACAGGATAATAGTACTTGTCCACTCACCTTTAGAGATGTCTGGTTTCACTGGTCAGTGTGCCTGGACAAGACATCTCCTCTGCTAGTTCCAGAGTCGTCATCAACGCCTCTTACAAAGATTACCGTCCATTGTAATCTACGATCATTTATTCATATAAAAACCTAAGGTATCAGAAGACGTTCATGAGTTCCAAGGTCCTCACACTGACCGCCTATTAGACGGTGAGTTTTGTTTGGGAAATATACCTGTCTCCTTCGTAGAGCACTGTATCAAACACTAAATAACAGTAGTTTAAAAACGTGATGGTAACGTGAAACAAACATCTTTTCCTGCGTTCAACACAATGGAATGTGGGTGTATTACTGGCCTTTCGTAATGGTCTGATGCGCGCAAATGTAGTGTCGATTATATCCACATCAATATGGACAGACTACACACGTAACACAGTAGGAAAATGAATAAACACTGCTTGGGGATACAGTTACCTAACAGATGATCAACAACTTTGAAAACAGCATTAACCCTTCCTATTTTAAACGTGAAAGATTTAAGCTGGAAATTTACTTAAAACATTCATGCATTAAATATGAAGCCTTAGGTTAGAAAATGGAATCAACCCTTCAGATATTAAATTTGAAACCTTCAACTAGGAATAATGGCAATACCCCTTTATACATCAAACTGGAAGGCTTTAAGTTGAAAATGGCATTAACTGCCGAGACAGTATACATCCTCATATGTCGGTGGTCGTCATGGATGCACTAAAGTGTGTGGCTTCCATCTTATCTACAACCCACAGTATTCCCCAGATCTAGCAGTGCCTGACTTCTATCTGTTTCCAAACCTGATAACGGATTTGCATTGCGCAGCTAATAGCGATATAAGTTCTACTACTAAGGAGATCATAGACTTGCACGACAAATCCTTCTTCGTCAGAGAGATTCAGGCACTGCAGCACCGTTGGTTGAAGTATGTGGACCTCCATGATGGCTGTCTTAAAAAGTATCAGGTAGGCATGCCCATAGGCCATTCCCGTCCTTATTAGGACAAGACCTGTTAAGTCATCCCTCGTAAACACGTTAAATCCACAATTTTGCGCCTCTTTTCTTCGTGACCAGGATGCACACAAACCAAATGGTAGACGTCCGTGTATTTCATAGATCCAAACACAGTCACTCTCTTGTTCAAATTTAATGAACGATTATTGTCATCATTTTAATTCTATTTCTAGTGTTACACTTGTAAAAGGACTCGCGAAGAAAGTTAGGTAGGTAGGTTCTGTTTCATAACATTCGACCATCACACGGGCGTAGGAAGATGCCAAAAGGTGTATGTATACATGTATATACATATATATCCTCCCCGCTTCCTACGCGAGTGCATCATGTCCAAAGTAATCTACTTGGGCATATTGGGGAGGGCTGAGGTGGGCTGTTGTATTTTAGGGGTTATAGGAAGGCTATATATTGAAGTCCCAGTTCAAATGAATACATTTTATTTTGAACCCCCCCCCCCCCCCCCCCCCCCCCAAAGTGCATTGTCCAGTAAAGAATCTCCTCGGGAGTGGTTGTCCTATTAGTATGTATTGTCCAGTAAAGAATCTCCTCGGGAGTGGTTGTCCTATTAGTATGTATTGTCCAGTAAAGAATCTCCTCGGGAGTGGTTGTCCTATTAGTATGTATTGTCCAGTAAAGAATCTCCTCGGGAGTGGTTGTCCTATTAGTATGTATTGTCCAGTAAAGAATCTCGGGAGTGGTTGTCCTATTAGTATGTATTGTCCAGTAAAGAATCTCGGGAGTGGTTGTCCTCCTATTAGTATGTATTGTCCAGTAAAGAATCTCCTCGGGAGTGGTTGTCCTCCTATTAGTATGTATTGTCCAGTAAAGAATCTCCTCGGGAGTGGTTGTCCTATTAGTATGTATTGTCCAGTAAAGAATCTCCTCGGGAGTGGTTGTCCTATTAGTATGTATTGTCCAGTAAAGAATCTCGGGAGTGGTTGTCCTCCTATTAGTATGTATTGTTCAGTAAAGAATCTCCTCGGGAGTGGTTGTCCTATTAGTATGTATTGTCCAGTAAAGAATCTCGGGAGTGACTGTCTTATTAGTAGGTATTGTCCAGTAAAGAATCTCCTCGGGAATGGCTGTCTTATTAGTATGTATTGTCTAGTAAAGAATCTCCTTGGGAGTGGCTGTCTTATTAGTATGTATTGTCCAGTAACGAATCTCCTCGGGAATGGCTGTCCTATTAGTATGTATTGTCCAGTAAAGAATCTCGGGAGTGGCTGTCTTATTAGTAGGTATTGTCCAGTAAAGAATCTCCTCGGGAGTGGTTGTCTTATTAGTATGTATTGTCTAGAAAATAATCTCGGGAGTGGTTGTCCTCCTATTAGTATGTATTGTCCAGTAAAGAATCTCCTCGGGAGTGATTGTCCTCCTATTAGTATGTATTGTCCAGTAACGAATCTCCTCGGGAGTGGTTGTCCTCCTATTAGTATGTATTGTCCAGTAAAGAATCTCGGGAGTGGTTGTCCTCCTATTAGTATGTATTGTCTAGTAAAGAATCTCGGGAGTGGTTGTCCTCCTATTAGTATGTATTGTCCAGTAAAGAATCTCGGGAGTGGCTGTCCTCTTATTAGTATGTATTGTCCAGTAAAGAATCTGCTCGGGAGTGGTTGTCCTCCTATTAGTATGTATTGTCCAGTAAATGATCGCCTCGGAAGTAGCTGTCGTCTTATTAAGATGAATTGTTCAATAAAAGATATGTTTGGTTGTGGCTGTCCTTCTATTAGTATGTATTGTTCAATAAAGGATATGTTCGGATGTGGCTGTCCTTCTATTAGGATGTATTGTCCAGTAAAAGATATCCTCGGGAGTGGCAGTCCTCCTACAGCTGAGGCACCTGATAGAGAATCATGGAATCAACCACTATTTTGCCAAATGCCCATTCGAGACTTACCGTTGTGGTATTTAAATGTATCCTGCAATCACTGTATAAATTGGCAAAATATGATGACTAGATACATCTCTATATTTTCACTGAGCAAAACTATAGGCCACGTGACATAAGTCCGTCTCGACTCAAGTATTTCAGATAAGATTTTCAATAAACATACTCTTTAAATCATTTGTTTAAGTACAGTAAATGCAAATAACTTTTAGTTTTGCGATAACAATACAAAACCTGTACATTTATTTATGAATTAGAGTTTAGAAACGCTTTTTGAATGTTGCAGAATGTAGCTAGCGTCTTACAAAGACCCCTGCGCGTGCTGTAACCTCACCGTGGTGCAGGGGTGTAACATTCTCTTTGAGAATGGCCAATACAGCACAAATTAAAGTTTAGAGTAAAATTCGGTGTTCGTAAAATTCTGTGATATTTGTATTTGTATTTTTGCGCAGTTCTTTACACTGTTTTTGTTTAAACCTTGAATTTTTATATTGATGTTGATCATCACTTTATTTATTTGCATTACCATAGTTTGACACCCAATAGCCGATGTATTTTTCGTGCTGGGGTGTCGTTAAACATTCATTCATTCATTCATTCATTCTTACAAAGAATGGCGTCATGTATTTTGTATGACTTCACACGCCAAATGCCTTGCTAGGTTGACGACACTCGATTTGCGTACACGAAAAAAGAAGGAATAAATAGTTATTTTTCGACTATTCCTGTAGGATTGCAGGATAAAAGAAATAGACATTTTACGTTAGTAAAAGATTTTATGGGGAATTTGTAAATATCTAGGTCCGTATCAATGTTGTTCAGTTCAACCTGTCCGGTCCATTTTTCACATAACTGGAAGCATAATTAACCGACTTTCGTCTATCTTTTCGGAACCAGTCGTCAAGCTGACCTGACAGAAAAATTTGAAGAGACGAAAAATTTAGGAAATAGTGATAAGTATTCCTGTACACACTTTAATACTTGGCCATTCGATTTGTAAGTGGTTGATGCGTCACATTCAAGCAGAATGCGATGACCGTTTTAAGCTTTCTCTTGGGCTAAGTAGAATTTCAACAATTTCTTTTTACGGTATTGGTGGTTTGAATGTGAATAGACTGCTTCTACAGCACATGCGAGTATTGCACGCGCAACTTCCACAGTGTGTGGTCTTGTTGGTCGGAGGCAATGACGTCACGTTCGACTGTTCGGCGGAGGAAATTGCGTATCGTATACTTTAGTTTTGTACGGTTCTTACGAATAGGCACATGGTTAAACAGATTATGTTATGTCAATTACTGCCTAGGTATTATAAACATGGTAAGACATTAACTAGTCAGTTGGTGCAGAATGACAAGACCTACAAGGAGGTAAATGAGATATTGTTATCTGAGATGAGTGGTGACAAATTCTTCAATATAAAGTTTTGGCAACACTGCAAGTTTCAGTTTGACACTGTGAATGGCAGAGATTTGTTTGGTCCTGATGGTGTTCATCTGAATGCCAAAGGTCAGTACTATTTGTATAAATCTTTAAGGGGAGCAATTATTAATGCTTGCGACATGCTGAATAGTAGGTAAAATTGATAGTATAGCCTTGACTACCATAAACAAACCCACAATTTAGGCATGAACAGGGGTGCAGAAAGTACTTGTCCACTCACTAAATAGTAAATTTATCATGTAGAATTAGTGGATATTCAAGGATATAGTGGAAAAGTCAGGTTCGTGGGTTCTCAACCTGTACTCTATCACTGTAAATAATTAAATGATGATAATGTTGGTTCTTGTTCTTCCATAAGGAATAACAGAAATACTAATAAATATAACAATCACCACCAGTATGACGGTTGACCTCCCTTTCTATCTCAATATTCAAATACAGAATTGAATATTGTATACATGACTGAAATAAACACATGTTGCAATACACAATATATCAGTTTTCTCACTTTGTTTCGGCTCAGATGATCATGGTCGGTATGTTTATTATATATTTACGTAGACGGACATATTGATATTCTGGTGGATTATTAAACTATTGAGACTGGTCTGGTTGAATGGTGAAATGTTTCCAGGTTCTGCTCCCCCCCCCCCCCCCCCTCCCTTTGCATAAATGTTTATTACATACACTGTACATAACTCATTAAAAATGGGTAGCTTGATCAAATATGGCTGGGCAATACTTTCATATGGTTCATTGATGGCTTAGTCTTTAAACTATTGTTCATGGACAGTGTAGTCCATAATATGGGTAGGTGGCTCATGGATGGCTTAATCCATATATTTGTTGCTCATGGACAGCTGAGTCCATAATTTACATGTATTTGTTGATGAACAGTGTAGTACATAATAAGTGGCTCATGGACGCCTTAGTCCATATAATAGTTGCACATGGACAGCTGAGCCCATAATTTACACGTATTAATTTGTTTATGGACAATGTAGTTCATATTACGTGGCTCATGGACGGATTAGCCCATATAATTGTTGCTCATGGACAGCTGAGTCCATAATTTACATGTAATTGTTTATGGACAATGTAGTTAATAATATGTGGCTCATGGACGGCTTAGTCCATATAATTGATGCTCATGGACAGCTGAGTCCATATTATTGATGCTCTTGGACAGCTGAGTCCATAATTTAATGTTTATGGACAGTGTAGTCCATAATATATGGTTCATGGATACCTTAGTCCATACATTTGTTGGTCATGGACAGCTGTGTCCTTAAGTTGTATTGTTTATGGACAGTGTAGTCCATAGTACAGGTATGTGGCTCATGGATGGCTTAATACATATAATTGATGCTCATGGACAGCTTAGTCCATAATTTATTTGTTTAGGGACTGTAGTCCATAACACATGTGGCTCATGGTTGGCTTAGCACATAAATTGTAGCTCATGGCAACTTAGTGTATACATTTTTTTAATTTATGCATGGTTGTATTATTTATGCAAGAGGGCATTTTAAGGGTGTAACCCCAGATTCATCTAGTAAAAGGGGTTTTGATTTATTGATTATGTACGTGTACCATCAGTAGTTTATGACAAAGCCTATTAAGGCCATCTTGTCCGAGTATAACTATGGGTCATGAACGGTTTAGTCCCATTATTCTGCATATCATAGTGTAACTAGGTTTATGATATTTGAATGTAACAGTCAGTATATAATCTGACACGGGTTCCATAATCCATATATGTATTGGGGTATGTTGGTTTCTTAGCCTAAGGTTGATAGGGTTAGTATACAAGTAGGGTTGTGCAGAATATACCACTAATGTAGTTTTATTCAGCTTTAGGATGCCGAAACGGGCACAGATGTCTTCCAGTGGGAGCGATACATGTTCCTCCGAAAAGACCCCGAAGTAAGCAGAGAACTTCGGCTGCAACACCACCATCTCAAACAGAATCGTCTGAGTCTTCGATAGTGCGGAAGATAACTGAGGAGGTGCTGATGAAAGTGACTCAGCACATTGATCAGAAATTTGACTTGTTATCAGCTCTGCAGCCCAATACAGGCGACCAGCCAGACTCTGCATCATCTGCTGTTACAGCAACTGTAAACCGTGCAGTCTCTGCTATCAGTGATATTCCCTCGACAGGCGGATGCCCTGTCCAGACAGAAACTCAATCATTTCCGACAACTGATGCCAGACGCAGATATATACCCAGAACAGATTCCTCCTCTGCCAAGCTTGCCGTCATAAATGGATGTTTCGCAGAACTTTTGCAAGGAATGTTAACCAAGGAATCAATGTTGTGCTATCAGCGAGCTTTTAAACTATATCATCAGTTTGCACATGAATTAAAACTTTCGGTTGCTTTACCCATTTTAACAGCTCACATGGCCTTATTCATATCATTTTTGAATTCAAAACATTATGCAGCATCTACCATCACTACTTATGTGTCCGCCATATCATTTGCCCATCGTTTACAAAGTTTTCCTGATCTATCTGCTGCATTTTTGATACAGAAGTTGCTACAAGCCTGCAGGAAGAATAGTGGTGTGTTAGACACACGTTTGCCTATTACCAAAAATATTTTACATATGTTATTAAATGTCTCTTCTCTCAAATATTTGAGGTTACTTTATCGGGCCATGTTTGCCTTGGCATTCCATGCATTTTTGCGAATAAGGGAAATTACCTCAAGGCATGCGTTGGACACTAACACGTTGAATTTGGCAGACATTGTACTTGGTGATACAACTATTCAAATTAAATTTGTTAAATACAAACACTCGAATGGTCGTTCGTTCCAGCTTGATGTGGCGAAACAAACAGATCCATTATACTGTCCAGTTAATATTCTAAAGGAGTATTTGGCTGTCCGAGGCACTAAATCAGGACCATTGTTCTTAAATAAGGACCAACTGCCTGTCACAAGAAGTGAATTCAAGCAGGAATTAAATTGTGTTTTGAACTTTTGTGGCTTGAGCATCAAGCAGTTCAAGTCCCATAGTTTTCGTATTGGTGCAGCCAGTGAATGCGCTTCACAAGGCATGTCTGACTGCTCCATTCGGGCATTAGGTCGATGGAAATCTGTTGCTTTTAAGCGATATATCCGTTTGAGTGCACACACATCTAACATGTAAACATATGGGATATACAAATCCATGATTATTGTCAGGTTTGTGGGTTCACAATCTGGCATTGTTTTGTTATCACGTCAAACCGGATGTCATTTACATTTGCATAGTCCAATGATATACATGTAATTACATTCGAAATATGTCTTTAAGTTATCACATTAGAATTAGTAGTTATTCATTAATTGTAGTGCGAAAGTCAGGTTTGTGGGTTCTCAGCCTTTACTCTTTCACGGTAAATAGTGAAATGAAAATAATATGACACTTGGATATATACATGTAATTACATTTAGAAATTTGTCATTAATTTTATCATGTTAGTATTAGTGGTTATTCATTGATTGTTGTGAGAAGTCAGGTTTGTGGCTTCTCAGCCTGTACTCTAACACAATTAAATGAAGATAATATATACATGTAATTACATTTAGAAATATGGCATTAAATTTTATCATGTTGGAAATAGTAGGTATCCATTAATTTTAGTGAGAAAGTCATGGTCTCAGGTATGCTACCTGTAGCGAAAATACTACTTTGATGCGGATGGTACAAATTAATCCGTTTAGGTGCTAGTAAGTTTTAGTAGATCATGTAGTTACCATGTTAGTAGATTTGGTGTGTTCAAGTATTCAAGTGTTTCCTGACTTTTATCTTGTTTTTGTCGATTAGGTTTCTCATTTTGGGCCTGTGCATTGATCATAGGACATGCTCAATGCATATGGCGCATTCAGCCCCAAAATATTGGAAGGAATTTACTTTTCGGAACATTCTTTAGCACAGTTACACATTAGAACTTTGCCAGAAATAACATTCGCAGCAATCATGTCTGCATTGTTGTGTAACAATCATATCTAAATTGTTATATCTATTGTTTTTGTCTTAGTATTATTATGTTAGGTCTTAGTTTTATTACATGTCACTTATGTGGCCTAATTGACAATCCCGTGTTGAGTTATTATTCTTTCTTAACGTAGATAAACAAAGTACACATAAAAATGTTTACTGTCTTAATATATCGGCTTTATCCTGTTCAAGTCGAGCCTCGCTGCATTCGCCATTCTAACCTTCGCAAGATAAAGCCGATATCTTAAGACAGTAACCAGTCATTAACTATATTCCAGTCATTTGAAGTTATTTGTTATTTTTATTATTAGTATTATTATAGTCCATTTACGTCAAAACGTTATAATTATATAATGAATAAAGTTAAAATTCATATTTATACATACATATTAAATTTTAAACACATTCGAACATGCAAAAAACTTGCATAGGTTAATTTTTCCTTCAATGTTGATATTTATGTCACTGGTAAAAACAGTAAAAACAATAAATATGAAATTAATAACCGCAAAAAATAAATAAAAAAATAAATAAACCTACAACCCCCCCCCCCCACACACACACACACATACACACATATATACACACACATATAGTGGCTCTCCTCCTATTATTATGTATTGTACAGTAAAAGATCTCATCGGGACAGGCTCTCCTCCTATTAATATGTATTATCCAGTAAAAGATCTAATCGGGAGTGGCTCTCCTGCTATTAATATGTATTTTCCAGTAAAAGATCTCATCGGGACTGGCTCTCCTCCTATTAGTATGTATTATCCAGTAAAAGATCTAATCGGGAGTGGCTCTACTCCTATTATTATGTATTGTCCAGTAAAGAATCTCCTCGGGAGTGGCTCTCCTCCTAATGGTATGTATTGTCCAGTAAAGAATCTCCTCGGGAGTGCCTCTCCTCCTATTAGTATGTATTGTCCAATAAAGGATCTCGGGAGTGGCTCTCCTCCTATAAGTATGTATTGTCCAGTAAAAGATCTCATCGGGAGTGGCTGTCCTCCTATTAGTATGTATTATATAGTAAGGAATCTCGGAAGTGGTTGTTCTCCAATAAGTATGTATTGTCCAGTAAAAGATCTCATCGGGAGTGGCTGTCCAATTAGTAAGTATTGTCCAGTAAAGGATCTCGGGAGTGGCTGTACTATTAGTATGTATTGTCCAGTAAATAATATCTGGAGTGGCTCTCCTCCTATAAGTATGTATTGTCCAGTAAAAGATCTCCTCGGGAGTGGCTGTCCTCCAATTATTATGTATTGTCCAGTAAAGAATCTCCTCGGGAGTGGCTCTCCTCCTATAAGTATGTATTGTCCAGTAAAAAATCTCATCGGGAGTGGCTGTCCTATTAATATGTATTATATAGTAAGGAATCTCGGAAGTGGTTTTCCTCCTATAAGTATGTATTGTCCAGTAAAAGATCTCCTCGGGAGTGGATGTCCCCCTATTAGTATGTATTGTCCAGTAAAGAATCTCCTCGGGAGTGGCTGTCCTATTAGTATGTATTGTCCTGTAAAGGATCTCGGGAGTGGCTGTACTATTAGTATGTATTGTCCAGTAAATAATTAATATCTGGAGTGGCTGTCCTCTTATTATGGTGTATTGTCCAGTAAAGAATCACCTCGGGAGTGGCTCTCCTATTAGTATGTATTGTCCAGTAAAGAATCTCCTCGGGAGTGGCTCTCCTCCTATTAGTATGTATTGTCCAGTAAAGAATCTAGGGAGTGGTTGTCTTGCTATTAGTATGTATTGTCCAGTAAAGAATCTCCTCGGGAGTGACTGTCCTCCTATTAGTATGTATTGTCCATTAAAGAATCTCCTCGAGAGTGGCTCTCCTCCTATTAGTATGTATTGTCCAGTAAATGATCTGGGGAGTGACTTTCCTTCTATTAGTATGTATTGTCTAGTAAAATATTTCGTGAGTGGCTCTCCTTCTATTAGTATGTATTGTCCAGTAAAGAATCTAGGGAGTGGTTGTCTTCCTATTAGTATGTATTGTCCAGTAAAGAATATCTTCGGGAGTGACTCTCCTCCTATTAGTATTTATTGTCTAGCAAAGAATCTCGGGAGTGGCTCTCCTCCTATTAGTATGTATTGTCCAGTAAAGGATCTCGGGAGCGGCTGTCCTCCTATTAGTATGTATTGTCCAATAAGAGATATCCTCGGGAGTGGCTGTCCTCCTATTAGTATGTATTGTCCAGTAATTAATCTCCTCGGGAGTGGCTGTCCTCCTATTAGTATGTACTGTCCAGTAAAGAATCTCGGGAGAGGCTGTACTGCTATTAGTATGTATTGTCCAGTAATTAATCTCCTCGGGAGTGGCTGTCCTCCTATTGGTATGTACTGTCGAGTAAAGAATCTCGGGAGAGGCTGTACTGCTATTAGTATGTATTGTCCAGTAAATGATCTCGGGAATGGCTGTCCTCCTATTAGTATATATTGTCCAGTAAAGGATATCATCGGGACTGGCTTTCCTCCTATTAGTATGTATTGTCCAGTAAAAGATCTAATCTGGAGTGGCTCTCCTCCTATTAATATGTATTATCCAGTAAAAGATCTAATCGGGAGTGGCTCTCCTCCTATTAATATGTATTTTCCAGTAAAAGATCTCATCGGGACTGGCTCTCCTCCTATTAGTATGTATTATCCAGTAAAAGATCTAATCGGGAGGGCTCTCCTCCTATTAATATGTATTGTCCAGTAAAATATCTCATCGGGACTGCCTCTCCTCCTATTAGTATGTATTATCCAGTAAAAGATCTAATTGGGAGTGGCTCTCCTCCTATTATTATGTATTGTCCAGTAAAGAATCTCCTCGGGAGTGGCTGTCCTCCTATTAGTATGTATTGTCCAGTAAAGAATCTCCTTGGGAATGGCTCTCCTCCTATTAGTATGTATTGTCCAGTAAAGAATGTCCTCGGGAGTTGTTCTCCTCCTATTAGTAGGTATTGTCTAGTAAAGAATCTCGGGAGTGGCTGTCCTCCTATTAGTATGTATTGTCCAGTAAATGATCTGGGGAGTGGCTGTCCTCCTATTAGTATGTATTGTCCAGTAAATGATCTCGGGAGTGACTTTCCTTCTATTAGTATGTATTGTCTAGTAAAACATTTCGGGAGTGGCTCTCCTCCTATTAGTATGTATTGTCCAGTAAAGAATCTAGGGAGTGGTTGTCTTCCTATTAGTATGTATTGTTCAGTAATAAATCTCCTCGTGAGCGGCTCTCCTCCTATTAGTATGTATTGTCCAGTAAAGAATCTAGGGAGTGGTTGTCTTCCTATTAGTATCTATTGTCCAGTAAAGAATATCTTCGGGATTGGCTCTCCTCCTATTAGTATGTATTGTCCAGTAAATGATCTCGGGAGTGGTTGTCCTCCTATTAGTATGTATTGTTCAGGAAATGATCTCGGGAGTGGCTCTCCTCCTATTAGTATGTATTGTCCAGTAAAGGATCTCGGGAGCGGCTGTCCTCCTATTAGTATGTATTGTCCAATAAGAGATCTCCTCGGGAGTGGCTGTCCTCCTATTAGTATGTATTGTCCAGTAATTAATCTCCTCAGGAGTAGCTGTCCTCCTATTAGTATGTACTGTCCAGTAAAGGATCTCGGGAGCGGCTGTCCTCCTATTAGTATGTATTGTCCAATAAGAGATCTCCTCGGGAGTGGCTGTCCTCCTATTAGTATGTATTGTCCAGTAATTAATCTCCTCAGGAGTAGCTGTCCTCCTATTAGTATGTACTGTCCAGTAAAGGATCTCGGGAGCGGCTGTCCTCCTATTAGTATGTATTGTCCAATAAGAGATCTCCTCGGGAGTGGCTGTCCTCCTATTAGTATGTATTGTCCAGTAATTAATCTCCTCAGGAGTAGCTGTCCTCCTGTTAGTATGTACTGTCCAGTAAAGAATCTCGGGAGAGGCTGTACTGCTATTAGTATGTATTGTCCAGTAAATGATCTCGGGAATGGCTGTCCTCCTATTAGTATGTATTGTCCAGTAGATAATCTCCTCGGGAGCGGCTGTCCTCCTATTAGTATGTATTGTCCAATAAGAGATCTCCTGGGAGTGCGTGTCCTATTAGTATGTATTGTCGAATAAGAGATCTCCTCGGGAGTGGCTGTCCTCCTATTAGTATGTAGTGTCCAGAAATTATCTCCTCGGGAGTGGCTGTCCTATCAGTATGTATTGTCCAGTAAATGATCGCCTTG
Source organism: Gigantopelta aegis (assembly GCF_016097555.1). Classification (NCBI taxonomy): domain Eukaryota; kingdom Metazoa; phylum Mollusca; class Gastropoda; order Neomphalida; family Peltospiridae; genus Gigantopelta; species Gigantopelta aegis. The sequence continues at coordinate 5,124,060 of NC_054706.1, forward strand.
GAAGTAGCTGTCCTCTTATTATGATGTATTGTTTAATAAAAGATATTCATTTATGAATTAAGAGTTTAGAAACGCTTTTTGAATGTTGCATAATGTAGCTAGCGTCTTACAGAGAATGGCGTCATATATCTTGTATGACGTCATACGGCAAATGTCTTGCTTGGTTGACAATACTCGATTTGCTTATACAAAAAAGGAATAAATAATGTTTTTTCTACTATTCCTGTAGGATTGCAGGATAAAAGAAATAACTGATTACTGTCTTAAGATATCGGCTTTATCCTGTTCAGGCCGAGCCTCGCTGCATTCGCCATTCTAACCTTCGCAGGATAAAGCCGATATCTTAAGACAGTAACCAGTTATTCCCTATATTCCAGTCATTTGAAGTTATTTGTTATTTTTATTAGTAGTATTATTATAGTCCATTTGCGTCAAAAGGTATAATTATATAATGAATAAAGTTAAAATTCATATTTATAAATACATATTAAATATTAAACACATTCGAACGTGCAAAACACTTCCATAGGTTAATTTTTCCTTCAATGTTGATATTTATGTCGCTGGTAAAAACAATAAAAAAATAAATATGAAATTCATAACTGCAAAAAAAAAAATAATAATAATAAAAATAAACCTACAAAACCCACAAACAGACACACACACACACACACAAACATACACACACACATACACTCACACACAAACATACACACATACACACAAACATACACACACACACGCTCACACGCACACACACACACACACACACACACATACACACAAACAAAAACACACACACACAAACATACACACAAACAAAAACATACACACACATACACACAAACACAGACATACACACACACACACACAAACACACACAAGAACATACACACACATACACACACAAACATACACACAAAAACACACACACACACACACACACAAACATACACACACACAACATAGACACACAAACACACACACACACAAACATACATACACACACACACACAAACATACACACACACACACACACACACACAAGATAAAAACGACCCCTCCCCTCGATAATAAGTAATTAAAAGCTTGCGTGTAGCATAAATGGTCCCATTATTCTCAGAACCGGCCTCGGTGGCGCAGTGGTTAGGCCATCGGACTACAGGCTGGTAGGTACAGGGCTCGCAGCCCGGTACCGGCTCCAACCCAGAGCGAGTTCTTAAGGGCTCAATTGGGTAGGTGTAAGGCCACTAACCAACTAACAACTAACCCACTGTCCGGGACAGACAATCCAGATAGCTGAGGTGTGTGCCCAGGATAGCGTGCTTAAACCTTAATTGGATATAATCACGAAAATAAGTTGAAATGAAATGAAATGAAATTATTCTCAGGCTGACAAAATGTATTGCTCAAGCATGTTGTACATGCCATTCAAATACTGATACGTTGTACATTTATCTCTCTTTCAAACCCGGGTGCACGGACACAGGAAACCAGCCGCGCGGAACATGACAGATCTCGGGTTTTTCAGCGACTGACATATGTTGCAATGTCCCGCTGGGAGTTGAACCATTTTCCACGCCTACTTCTTAGTATGTGCTGACTTGAAAAGGTGCAGGTTAAACAAACACTCCTTTGTAAAATTTCAGGTCTGCAAACAAAAAAAAGAGAACAAAAAACCCACCAAAACCCCCCACAAAAAACTACACCATATCATTATTGGATAGCATCACACACAGAAAAGTCAGTCAAACGAAAGACTGGACTCTTTATCCTATGGTATCACAATGAGGATATGAATTACTGCCTAACTCGATTAATTTCCTCTTATATTGTAAACAGTCCTACACGCTACCACGATCGGTGATCTCATGGTTAAAGGGACATTCCTGAGTTTGCTGCATTGTAAGATGTTTCCGACTAATAAAATATTTCTACGATTAAACTTACATATTAAATATATTTTCTTGTTTATAATCTATATGTTTCTGGTCATCTTAGGAAATAAAATGAAATTTAACCTAGTACAAATATTAAAAGGGTCAGAAACATGTTTAATATACAGCCACCAATATTTTATGCAGAAAAATATATTTGATATGTAATTACAATCGTTAAAATGTCTCTGTTAGTCGATAACATCTTAAAAAGTTTAGCAAACTCAGGAATATCCCTTTAAGCCACATAATGAAGAGTGGCGGGTCTTGGGATCGCATCCCAGCACCGGCATCAACCAGTGCCCCCACGACTAGTACATCAATTCTGAACGACACAACTGTATTCCATTATCAAAATCGTATATCTGTACATGGAAGAATCGACAGAATGTTAGTCATGATTGCTTCCATGATCCACTATTAGGTGCTCGACCTTAGAAAGATCGTCACTCCCCCAGCAGATCCGTGAAAGGGTGTTTCGTCTCTCCTGCACCGCCTATAGGAGGATCGTCACTCCCCCAGCAGAATCGTAACAGGATATTTTGTCTCTCCTGCACCGCCTATAGGAGGACCGCCAATCCCCTAGGAGATCTGTAACAGGATGTTTCGTTTCTCCTGCGCCGTCTATAGGAGGACCGCCACTCCCTAGGAGACCCGTAACAGGATGTTTCGTTTCTCCTGCACCCATATAGGAGGACCGCCAATCCCCAGGAGATCTCTGACAGGATGTTTCGTCTCTCCTGCACCGCCTATAGGAGGACCGCCAATCCCCAAGGAGATCTGTAACAGGATGTTTCGTTTCTCCTGCGCCGCCTATAGGAGGACCGCCACTCCCTAGGAGACCCGTAACAGGATGTTTCGTTTCTCCTGCACCCATATAGGAGGACCGCCACTCCCCAGGAGATCCCTGACAGGAAGTTTCGTCTCTCCTGCACCGCCTATAGGATGGCCACCACTCCCCTAGGAGATCAGTAACAGGATGTTTCGTCCCTCCTGCACCGCCCATGATGTTGCCGTGTCCCTGGGAAAGAGCATATTAAATATTCCCTGCTGCTTGATCGTTATTACTATAAGTCTATGTAGCGGCAGCGGCTTTCCTCTATAGCTCAGATGTGAAAAATAACTATATGATAAACACCAAATAGCTGCAGAAACGATTGACGCTTTACAGCTCATTTGTGAGGTGCAGAGACTCTGGTACAAGTTCATTCAAGGCGACTCAGTGAGTTATCTGTTAAATAAGTGTGATGGAAGAACATTATGATCGTCGATCTTGAAACGAACACAAATCCAAACTACCCCAAGATCAGATAGTTGTCCTTACAACTTAAGTGGAATGTATTTCTACTGAAGATAGTTTTGAATTACTCGTACACACTTGCGCTCGAACGCACGCATGCACACAAACACGCACGCACACATACAAATGCGCACACACATATGATTGCTCGAACCAATTGGAATATAGTATATGTACATGTATAGGGACTGACAATTAATCATTGTTATTTATTACTATATACCTTACGTATATGGATAGTCTAAAAAAATAACTCAGAAATTTAAAAAAAAAGAAAGATTTTATTAAATAGTTTATTTCATTTAACAGTAATACATAAGCATGGGAAAACCGGGATTAAGCCGCACACCTTCAATAAGTACGTCTTCTTATACATCTTACGGGTTTCATTTCAAATACAAAAGTCTGCGTCTTATGTAGTACACACAGTACATTTGATGATTTGCGAAAATAAATTAACATATATTTATTATTTATTATTTTGTTTTAGTAGTTTCATAGACCAATACAGCTGTTACATTTCGTTTGGTGTAATGTGAAACTGTACGCAAAATTGACTTATCTCTTTTAGATTGATCTACAAACTCTCTAGTGTTAGCATGACAGCTATTGGCTCAAAACACCACCATTATAATAGGATTATGTTAGAACATATTTCGTACTAGTTACTCGCGTTCAACGCAGTACTGTATGTTTGTTACTTACAGAATCCTAGAAAACACTAAACGAATACCTCAACCCCCCTGCCCCGAAATCGACACAACCCCTTTCAAACTATAAAAGCCTGTATTACAACTCATCATAATATTATTTGATTCCATATATATCAGGTTTGAAAATTAGCAGTCGCCCGGTCGCCCATACTGTCTCAAATAACATTTTATTGGGGGTGAAAGTGCAGTGTAAATTAAAACAAAAATTCTTTACAAATGACCATCAAACTGCATAGGTTAACTCTTTTTTCTGATACATGTTTTAAGGCAATTGATGGAACATCCATCGAAATCTTATTGACACAACCGTAATGCATGATCAGCGCCGTATCTTTGCACAAAGCGCATTTGGCAAAATAGTGGATATTTCCATGGATCTCTATCTAGTGCCTAGTCTATAGAAGAACAGCCACTCTCGTGGAAACCATTTGCTGGGGATTTCACCCTTCTTGCATCGTCACAAAATGTATTCCATTCCTCTTGCATCGTCACAAAGAGGACTGCCACCACCAGACTAATTTACTAAAGCACGCGCCTTTCTACCTTTAGTCTCTTTGTACTGCATTACCTTTTACCTTGTATTAAAATTGAGATTCAATATGTATAATTTAGTAGTACTTTGTAAAGAAACATGTTTATTTCTACTGGATTTCTTTTTCAATTTGTTTTTATTTGAGTTGGCATGGGTTTAAAACATTTTTTTTAAACTGATTTTTAAAATGAATTTTAACTTTATTCATTATGAATTTAAATGACAATTCTTCGGTTTTCTTTGACACAAACTAACTATATACGGTGAGCACATGGTTATTATGCAACAAAAAACAACTGTAGGTTTAATTTTGGCTGTGCATTTAAATTCCAGTGTGATAATTGGAGGCCTAGTTGAATTTGAGAAGGGCCAGTACGATTTTTCTTCAACTGGCCCTGCTGGCGACCATGGTTTTCATGTTAATGTTCAACCCTGATATATATATATATATATATATATATATATATACATACATACATACATACATTAATACTATTATGTCTAAAATCACGACCACGGGTATATTAAAACCATGGTATATTTCCCCCTCTATTCATTAGTGGTGTCGTTTAACTATTTAAAGTCAAGTAATTACCTCAAATTAAATTATTTCGAAAAAAACGTATCTGTAAAAAGCACAAACTATTATCCTGTTCAATTATTTAGACCCAAAGTTTTTTGCAAATGTTACGTTTATTTCCTATTCGATATTTGTTTTCTTTGCATTTACATGAAAACAAACCCAAAGCCCGACAGGTTTTATATACAAATCATCATATAAAATGCACGAAGTTGACTTAATTCCACTTTTTACAAATCTCTGTGTCTTTTGAATGCACGTTATTTCTCCTATAAATAACTAAGGTCATTTGCATATCAAAACATTGGGATCTGAGGCTACGTGAAGGCCATTATAGCTTGTTTCACTAAATCAAGGTTATTATTGTTTTGCAGTGTGTAACAGCATTGTCTAATCTTTCCGTTAAACATAGATGTAAACAAACAGAACATATATCCCTTTCTTGTAGGTGCATTATATTTAATAAATTTAGCTAATGTATTATGTATTTTTATTTTATTATATCAATTATATATTAGCATACCATACCTAACCTAACACAACTGAGATGTAGCACAGTAATAAACACAAATCACCTCACACACCGCAGGAATATGCTTTCCAAATTTATAAATAAATTTAATGCAGGGCCGGACCCAGAAGACCAGGGGGAGGGGGGGGGGATAAAATGTCAAAGGCCAACAACATCAAATAATAATAAAAATGTTATTTAATTTGCCTCTAAATTGGGAACTCATACGTATATATATATATATATATATATATATATATATATATATATATATATATATATATATATATATATATATATATATGGTATTTATGGTGGTGCTAGGGGCTGGGGTTTTGGGGGTTGGGTGTTAAATTTGTAATGCGATAAACCAAAGGGCTATTGTTCGGACTCGTATGGGTTCAACCACTTTTTCATCCCGCAGACACAGCCCTGAATGTTCAAAATACGATAGCATTGCTTGGTCAATAACATCATTATTTCGATCTATGACTGCACGTGCTATTGTAGCAATGTGTAAACCACGTAAAATACAATTTAGGTAGGGTATATAAATTCATTGAAAATGTATTAGTCGACATTCTTGTTATTGTTATTTGAGGAAAAATATGGGTAAATCGAAAAACACTTCAGTTGATGTAAAATCGTGTATTAAGAACGTTTTCGATTATTTTGAAGATGAATATCAGCGCGGTAGACCTAGGTATGCTTCTTATCGAATTGTCGATCGAGTTGCCGCTTCACTTGAAGTTTCGGTTTCAACAGTAAAAAGAACTGTGAAAAATCTAAGCTCTACGAATCCAAGCACAGAAATCACTGTTAAAAAACGCGAGTAGTATTAGGACCTGTCTGGGGTCATGACCTACTTTCCCGTGATCACGTGACCTTGGTAGGAGACAATGGGCTTTGTGTAGGAAACAATGGCCTTTGTATAGGAAACAATGGCCTTTGTATAGGTGGGTGCAGGTGTATGGCCTCGGTAGGAAACAATGGCTTTTGTGTAGGAGACAATGACACAATGGTCTTTGTGTAGGAAACAATGACACAATGGCTTTTGTATAGGAAACAATGGCCTTTGTATAGGTGGGTGCAGGTGTATGGTCTTGATAGAAAACAATGGCCTTGGAAAGGTATGCGATCATGGTAAGAGACAATGGCCTCTGTGTAGGTGTGCGATCATGGTGAATTCAATTCAATTTATTGCATATTACCAAACAAACTGGTGTCGGCAAACAAATAAAAGCAAAGAAACAACAACAATTAATAATAACAATATGTACAGGCCAGGTGTAAGTCTGACGTTGGTTTTGGCTTCATTGTATAACGTCTATTGTGTTGTTGTGTTTTTGTATTCACAGTGGACATAGACGTGAATGTTTTTTCACAGTGTTTTATTCTAGACACCCGAAATAACAGCCGTTAAAATATGTCTCGTGGGGAAGGACTGTAGCTGTTTGCTGACTGTTTGGTCTAAAGTGAGGCTTTCATGTCGCCAGACAAAATGCGTGTGTGATGATTTTCATTAATTTGTATTTCTTTAGCACATTGTCGACGTTTTCTTTGTTGTCGTCTGTCACGGGGATCCTATAATACCCGTAACTGAATGAAACACGAGTGTCCAAATATCTCTCCTAACTGTATATCTATTAGATCTCTCTGTAACAGGCAGTTATACCCGCTGGCTCGTCTAGGTATGATCAGAGATAAGATCTTATATAAAGTATATGTAATATAGCACGTTTAGTTCACTAGAAAACACAACAAAAACACAATACACTTTGGAATCTGTATTAACCTACGCTGACAAATGTACTGCCGCAGTAGTTAATTAACAACAACAAATAATAACAACCCAGAACTGATCACTTAATTAGTTAATCTCTAGGTGTCTAGTTTACACAATATGCTAATCACTTCATCGTGACACAACACCCACACGTGTGATAATTGAGAAACGCTAACACACACACGTGTGATAATGGAGAAATGCTTCCAGGGGAACTTAATTAATAAAGGAATTACAACTCTATTCCTAACTGGTTAATTTTTAATTAACCCTAACTACTCATTCAATAACCTTGTAATACAGACTTAATACTGGTACCTATCACAATAAAGACACTAACCTACAGTTTACCTAGGTCCTCTAGGATGACTGGTTAAGCTTTTTATAATTATTTAGGACAGTGAGCCTACAGATTACTGCGTCAGATGACCGGCAGCACCGTCTAAATAATATTGGTATAATACAGTATTAAAATATTTAACGTCACATCAATCACATCAAGGTTATACAACAGAGCAGAAATGATATTTACCAAGTCCAAACGGACTAACGTTCCCTGGAGCCTTCCAATATGTTTCTTTCTGATATCTCTAAAATCCTAGCTATTTATTCAAAACTCTCAGAGACAGCGAATATCGGCTGGGGGCACAATGCGGTACCTCACCTATCATCTGATATTCCACCTCTCCCAGAGTCGGTATATTTTCTTAGATCGCCAGACTGGCTGTCGCCATTCCGCCAGAAATCACGGTTGTAAAAACCGCACTCGCGGAGGTATTACATAACTACTGGCCACCTGGGCTTAAGTGCATATGGAACCTCTAAAACGGCCCTCAAAAACAATTAATATCGCCACAGGCGAAAACAAAATTAAGAGCATGTTCCGTCACATCGTCATTCAGCCATTCATTCATTCGCTTTATAATAGAGGAGTACTTTATGATGTACAGTGTAGATCGATGTCTAGAACTGTATGACCCTACATGGAAAAAAGAAAAAGAGGAACAGAACAAGCCTCCAACACCCAAAGTCGTCATGGTGTCCCCGACACAACAGGTGGTAGAGCAAGCCAAGGCCGATCTGAAACGGAAACAACAACAACAACAACAAAGTGGTACGGGCTGGAAAGCCCTGAAACTGCAGAAGCATTTCTAAATAAACTATAAAAGGAATTATGTGGGTCAGATATCGTCATTTCATTTAGAGTCGTCATGCAGAGCACATGTTCAGAATGTGGTTTCACATTCTCGCGGAGAGACGCCATGTTAAGACATTTTCAACAAAAACATGCTAAAGGTCTACCACCACCACCACCACCACCACCACCACAGCAGCCACCACCACCACCACCACAGCAGCCGCCACTACCACCACCACCACCACCACCACAGCCGCCACCACCACCACCACCACCACAGCAGCCGCCACCACCACCACCACCACATTTTTGGTATACAAATTGTTGAGGGATGGTAAAATCCAGCCGCCTCCTCAGCGCATCAACTGGCTCTACAAACGATGGCAACCCCTCTATGATACGATAAAAATGGTTGCTCGAGTGAAATTTGTTCAAGGCATACCCGAGAATTTCGAAAAGGATCATTATTTGGATCCCAGAGTCAGAAATCTCATCGTGTTGGAAAAGACCCAAGGATCACCGACCTGTTCACAGAAGGAAGTCATCACAGAAACTATGAAACTATGAAACTATGATACGATAAAAATGGTTGCTCGAGTGAAATTTGTTCAAGGCATACCCGAGAATTTCGAAAAGGATCATTATTTGGATCCCAGAGTCAGAAATCTCATCGTGTTGGAAAAGACCCAAGGATCACCGACCTGTTCACAGAAGGAAGTCATCACAGAAACTATGAAACTATGAAACTATGATACGATAAAAATGGTTGCTCGAGTGAAATTTGTTCAAGGCATACCCGAGAATTTCGAAAAGGATCATTATTTGGATCCCAGAGTCAGAAATCTCAATGTGTTGGAAAAGACCCAAGGATCACCGACCTGTTCACAGAAGGAAGTCATCACAAAAACTTATCCGTCATCGACATCAACCAGAACCTGTATCACAGCAAGGATCCGACACAGAGAGGAAACTGCCATTATCTAGCGCTGTTCAATAACCCCATCGACAAGCAGCAAGTTCTGACGTTGGCACGGCAGATGTATCAGGAAAACACTCGTCATTTCATGCATCGGTTTGAGGAAGCTACCCACAGGCCCTACGGACATCTCTTGGTGGACTTGAAACCGACCACGCCCGAACATTGGCGCCTTCGACCTAATGGTTTAGAGACGGGGCCGTCTGGATGGTATATAAGCACGAGCGTAACGGCGAATGTCTCAGAAGAGTTTCAACCACCGTCGAAAAAAAAGCTCTACGTGCAAATCATGCAAAGGGACGCATTCAAGAGAAAACTACCAGGCATACCCGCCTACGAAAGTGACGACGAAGAAGATGATGAGGTAGAGCCCTATCTGAAAAAGGTCAAGAGGATGCATTCTTGCGATACGTGTGGTCTGGTCTTTAAAGACGGGAGTGACTTGCAGCGACACGTGAAAACGTGCGAGGAGGGAAATGAAGAGCCGTCGTCCGATCTGGAAAATGAAGGCATTCGTCTCATGGTGGAACGTGAATTCGACATCAATCATGATTATCTCCAAAGCAAGAGGAAACGCTACGAAGATAAAAAAAACATGTCCCAAGATGCCATCGAAAGAAACATAAAGACATTGCAATGGAAGTTATTTAAAGACACGTACTCTCGCTTTCTGACCTATATGCATTACTTTGACAAAGGTCCCAACACCAGGAAAATTCTTCAGTTTCTGAATCCAGACAGAGATTTCAGACCACAGATTCGTTCTAAATTAAATCAGTATCGTTCCTGGATCGGCGAATATTTGGATGAACAAGACGACGACGATACTGACGATGATGATACTGATGATGAGCACGAAGATGAAGAGAAATGAACACTCATATTATTCACATGTCGCCCTTAAGGCCTATCGATGTAACCCAACGTGTGTCCATTGCATATGTAGTTGTCTATAGTGATTTTACTTTAGAAATAAAAAAATTTAAAAACCAAACCATTGCGTTTGTTTGTTGTGTTTTTTACTCTATAACTAGATTTGTGATTGGATATTTCTACCGCTACTTTATAGTAGCAAGAGTTGTGTGTACAGGACAGCACATACCACGGCCTTTGATATACCAGACATAATGCACTGGTTGTCTATAAAGGCTTGTACTCTTGGGAAATACTCGTGTTTAAAATGAAGTTAAAAAAGTATAGGTTAGGTTGGAGCGTTGAGTTGCAGTCACGCGTTCTTTCTTCATAGCAATGGGCTGGAGTGTTTCACACACACACACACACACACACACACACACACACACACACACACACACACACACACTAGTTACCACCGCGTTTGACCTAATTCAGTCAACACACGCACACACACACACACACACAAAAGTTTGTATTTAATTATGAAATACTGGCCCCATAAGGGGTATGAGATTGTATATATAAAAGATCCCTTGCTACTTATGGAAAAAAGGTAGCGGGTTTCTTCTCTAAAACTGTCAAAACTATGTTTTTCATCCAATAACCGATGATTCATAAATCAATGTCCTCTAGTGATGTCGCTAAATACAAACAAACGTTGACGGTCAGTATGCATACCATAACAAATTTATTCTGCTACTTAAGACGGGCACGCGTCGGTATGTCTTTTGCAGTTCATCTGGTTTCATAAACACTCGGAGAGGCGTAATAAAATGCCTTTGTATGAGGGCTGATGAAGAGGTCTGATAAAGTACTCCTCTATTATAAAGCGAATGAATGAATGGCTGAATGACGACAACAAAGAAAACGTCGACAATGTGCTAAAGAAATACAAATGAATGAAAATCATCACACACGGATTTTGTCTGGCGACATGAAAGCCTCACTTTAGACCAAACAGTCAGCAAACAGCTACAGTCCTTCCCCAACGAGACATATTTTAACGGACATTATTTTGGGTGTCTAGAATAAAACACTGTGAAAAAACATTCACGTCTATGTCCACTGTGAATACAAAAACACAACAACACAATAGACGTTATACAATGAAGCCAAAACTAACGTCAGACTTACACCTGGCCTGTACATATTGTTATTATTAATTGTTGTTGTTTCTTTGCTTTTATTTGTTTGCCGACACCAGTTTGTTTGGTAATATGCAATAAATTGAATTGAATTCACCATGATCGCACACCTACACAGAGGCCATTGTCTCTTACCATGATCGCATACCTTTCCAAGGCCATTGTTTCCTATCAAGACCATACACCTGCACCCACCTATACAAAGGCCATTGTTTCCTATACAAAAGCCATTGTGTCATTGTTTCCTACACAAAGACCATTGTGTCATTGTTTCCTACACAAAAGCCATTGTTTCCTACCGAGACCATACACCTGCACCCCCCTATACAAAGGCCATTGTTTCCTATACAAGCCATTGCGTCATTGTTTCCTACACAAAGACCATTGTGTCATTGTCTCCTACACAAAAGCCATTGTTTCCTACCGAGGCCATACACCTGCACCCACCTATACAAAGGCCATTGTTTCCTATACAAAAGCCATTGTTTCCTGCCAAGGTCAGACACCTGCACCCACCTATACAAAGGTCATTGTTTCCTACACAAAGCCCATTGTCTCCTACCAAGGTCACGTGATCACGGGAAAGTAGGTCATGACTCCAGACAGGCCCTAATACTACTAACGCGACCGAAAACTCATCGATTTATTTGATAAAGATGTTATTAGACGACGAGTATACAGATTTTATAGAGAGGGCGAATTACCTACATTACATAAGATTAACGTGGCTTTAAGCGAGGAATGTGGAATCAACATATCCATATCAACTTTACGAAGAACACTCCATGACCTCGATTTTAAATACCAACATATGTCTACAACCGGAAAAGTGATTTTTGAGGACGCCAATATATCAGACAGGAGACTGTCCTATCTCCATGAAATATCCAGTTTACGAGAACAGGGGTATTTAATAGTGTATCAAGATGAGACCTGGGTGAATGTCAACCACACAACATCCCACCACTGGACAGATATCCACCCGGGCACAAGTACCGCCAATCACCTGCCGAAATCAGACGCTGCTGATCGAGTTCCTAAACTCTGTTCGGTGACTGGGAAGGAAAAAAGACTTATTATTTGTCATGCTGGCTGTGATAAATATGGATTGATAGATGGCTGTGAATTGATCTTTGAGGCTAAAAAAACAGACAGAGACTATCATGGTGAGATGAATCATGAAAATTTCATCAAATGGTTTGAAGAACAACTTATGCCTTCTCTACCAGAACCTTCTGTTATCGTCATGGATAACGCAAGCTACCACAACAAATTAACTGAGATTACACGATGTCCTGCACTAAACGCTAAAAAAGAAGAAATTCAATCGTGGCTACGAAACAAAAATATACCTTTTGAGAGTAACATGACAAAGCCAGTTCTTTATGAACTTGTGAAAAGTAACAAATTTGCAAAGCAATTTGTTACTGATGATATTGCTGAACGCCATGGGCACCTGTGTCTAAGACTGCCGCCAAGACACTCTGAACTCAATCCGATAGAACTGATCTGGAGTCAAGTCAAAGGGCACATAGCTCGTCATAATGATGGTAAAATGACCACGGTGCGGAGAGAACTTGCACCTGCATTGAACTCTGTCACACCTACACACTTCTCTGACGCAGTTAAACATGTAATAAAGATCGAAGAAGATTTTAGAAAACAAAATAGTTTTATAAGAAATAAAATACCCCCTGTGATAGTCCCCCTTAACGAACATAGTGATGAAGAAATGAGAACTGATTAAGTTATTTCTCCATACCCATCAGGAGTATTACTTTAATGTATGCATGAACTCTTTAACACCAAAAACAATTTATTTCCATATCATTCACTATCAAACAACCTAACAACCTATAAACTAATCGACTAGAAATGCATATAGACTACACATACATACGAGAGAAATGTTTATTTAACGACACACTCAACGCATTTGATATACGTTTATGTGGCGTCAGACAAAACGGTTAAGGAGCATTATGACAGTGAGAAAGAAACTCGCTACCGCCACATACCGTTTCCGATAAGCAATTTTGATTAGCAATAAGGGACGTTTTATATGCACCATCCCATAGACAGGATAGCACATACCACAGCCTTTATACATCAGTTGTGGTGCACAGGCTGGAACTAGACACAACCCAATGGGTCCACTATGAGGGATCGATCAGTCGACCTACCATGAGCGAACGCTTTACTTCTGAGCTACGTCCCGCTCCATATACAAAAGAAGCCTTAAGTGGGGTTGGGGTTGTGCAGAGGGTCACACCTCCACCAACCGCATGCATACCATATTCTTCTCTCTCTCTCCCTATAACCATATAACCATAGATTAAAATATGTTGAGTGCGTCGTTACATAAATGACGTCTCTCTCTCGCTCTCTCTCTCTCTCTCTCTCTCTCTCTCTCTCTCTCTCTCTCTCTCTCTCTCTCTCTCTCTCTCTCTCTCTCTCTGTCTGTCTCTCCCTTCAGCGCGCGCGCTTGTGTATTCCACAATATAATTATAATATTTGATACATATGTTTTTTTCAAACTGAGGTTTTGTCACTTGAACTCCCCACCTGAATCCGCGCCTGCTTCATGTTTACAGATATTTTCTTAAATATAGGTCATACTACGATTTGTGCGGATAGGACGATAGAACCGAACATTAGTTTGAAACGCACTATAGAATGATGCTTTTGATATGCAAATGACCTTAGTTATTTATAGGAGAAATAACGTGCATTCAAAAGACACAGAGATTTTTAAAAAGTGGAATTAAGTCAACTTCGTGCATTTTATATGATGATTTGTATATAAAACCTGTCGGGGTTTGGGTTTGTTTTCATGTAAATGCAAAGAAAACAAATATCGAATAGGAAATAAACGTAACATTTGCAAAAAACTTTGGGTCTAAATAATTGAACAGGATAATAATTTTAATCAATTCCATCTGTAGAATAGAATTCATCAATAAAATCAATATAAATAAGCACTGTATATATTTTATCAATGAAATAAATATAAACAAGAAATGATATATTTCCAACAATGAAATAAATATACAAAAGCACATGAAATGCTTAGTAATTTCTTCAAAATAATATAAAATTAATTATGAATAAAATAATTTTAGCTAAATTCTTTAATTAAACATGCACATACAATAAACTTTTTTTTTAAATATTAAGCCAAGTTATTTCATTAAATTAAATATAATATGAAATTTAAAAATATTTAAATGCATATACTAAATATTCTTCAATTTCAGTACATTAGAATACTATTTTGCTGGCCATTAAATACCATTTATGCTACAACAAGTTTTTTTTAAATCATCCAACGACCGAAAGCGTGTTCCTTGCGTTTTTAAACAACGAGTTGTAAGATACAATGAATCAAACGGAAAGAATGTAATATTCTATGTCTTACATATCCCTAAACACCATGTTTAAAACGAATTAAAAATGTTTTATAACCACAACTTGTTTTTGGCTATCGAACTTGCAGTTAACTTATACCAATTGCATGTCTTTAAATCGATATCGATATAAACAACGAATGATCAAGGATCAAGGCGTCCAAAGAATAGTAATTATATAAATATATTAAGCAATGTAATTTCTTCAAAATTGAATCATTGTATACAAATGGATGCATTTAAAGAAATATTTCACAACAACTATTTTTACAAAGCTGCAAATCATAGATATAACTACAGTTATGTATATACAGGCATATTTACACACTATTGTACGGACAATGTGTCAGATGTCCTAATAGTTCAAATTGTTACTATGGTAGCTATCACCATAGTAATCCTCGTGACGCCAACACGAACTGGTATTTGTGAAGATCAGTAGTCCAGCAGAATGCTTGAAAGCAGAAAGATGAAGGCTGCAAAATAAAACGAGCACCGAGATATCATATCTGTAATACTTCGTACCAGTAACATAGACAACAGCCTGAAGCGAAGTAGAAAAATCAACAAAACCTTTACTTGCTGATACTATAAGATGAATGGGCAAAGCAAAGGTAACATTTATATACACTTTCCATACATGTATTTCATTTGTTTATATATATATATATACTGACACACAATGAAACGCAAAACAGATATTTTTCAATATTTTGTTGTGATTGATGAAAAATATATTTATTGGACTTAAAATAACAATTTATGAGAGGAAGACATTGATTGGTACTTTTGTCTGGGTTTTAATCCTGGTTTTGTTCTTGTTACACATACAATAACAGAAACACACAAAATGGTGTGAAATGCGTTCACTACATGCTCAATCATGCTGCATGCAATGCACGTGAAATGCCAGTATGTGGACACCTAAAAGTCACGTAAAGGTGTCATATCCCTCGTCATATTAAGAATGCCACGACTCCGAGAAGAACAAAGGGAGCAGCGTTGGGCATGGTTCAAGGGGGCGCTTCGCAAAGCCAAGTTGCTAGGACCTTCAGAGTCCATCCATCAACTATTGGACGACTTGTTGAACGTCATCAACAGACCGGGAGTGTCCGTGATCGACCTCGACCTGGTCAACGTCCCGTTACGACCCCACGCCAAGATCGGCAGATTCGACGACACCACCTCCGTGACCGGTTCAGCCCAGCGTTATGCGTCACTATTCTAAGATCAGTTCTCTAGCCACTTTTGCGCCATCACCGAAGACCAGGAGGTCCTATTCTGTTTCAACAAGACAATGCCCGTCCACATACTGCAAGAATTACCCAGGCATTCCTGCAACAAGCTGGTATCACCGTTATGAACTGGCCCGCCGTTTCACCGGATTTGAACCCAATTGAACACATGTGGGGTGAGTTAGGACGTCGTGTACGTCACCGCCAGCCACCACCGCGTAACGTCGCTGAGCTTGCACAGGCGTCGCAGGAGGAGTGGAGGGACATTCCTGTGGCTTATTTGAGATGCCAATCCTTTCCCCGTCATCTTCACGCATGCTCACGGGTCAATGGTGGACACATCAGATACTGACCTTGATATGGGGGGGTTGAACTTTTCGATTACGAATGCAACTTGATTACTGATGATAACTGGCCATGTTTCCATGTGAATGTATCTCATGAATACCAGTCATTAATGTCATATTACATTATCCATCAATTCATTAATAGTTTGTCGTTATTTGCAATGAAAATTAGTTTTTGCGTTTTCATTGTGTTTCAGTATCTATCTATCTATCTATCTATCTATCTATATATATATATATATATAATTACAAACTTTCCGAATTTATACGATTTACTGTATTCTGATTGGCTGACGTCACTAAAAAACCAAGCGTTATCCTTCCATAAACCTCATAAAAATACGTCATCACGTAAGACCAAGATCGATTGAAACTATTTTTAGCTGGATGGGCGAGAAGCTAATCGTTTTAAAAATAGAACAAGAAAGTGACCTGTTTTCTCGATTAAAACAATAAGGGATTTTATACCATTTGTGACTTTTATACATCGATAAATTCCTAAAAAATTAGAAACAATTCTTATATATATGTATATATATATATATACATACATACATACATACATACATACATCTATGTATGTATATATGTATGTATGCATGTATGTATGTATGTCTGTATGTATAAGTGCATATATACATACTGAACAGCATTGAAAACGCACCACCAGATAACAAATATGAATGGGGCGTATATCAGCATTACAAATATCAATGAATACGTATGGTACTACCTTATAGACCATGTGTGACGACGAATAATTTACAAAAACGATTGGCTGAACACTCCATGAAACACAACACCACAACACCACATATTGCATGCATAACTTGAAAAACGTAAATTGAATGTGCAAATCATGCTGATTGGGGCTATAAAAGATGGTTTCTGAAAAGCCACTTTCATTTATGAGGGAACGTTAAACAAGTGATGGCAAGGTTAACAGCTGAGGAACGTGAACGTGTCTTAGGCATGCTTCAAGTCAGCATTTCGAGTAGAGTCATAGCACAGCGGTTTGGATGCCACCATTCAACAATCAGTGGACTCCACAGGAGATACCAGCAGACAGGAACCACCAGGAACCGTTCACGTCCAGGCCAAAGACGTGTTACGACACCACGACAAGTTAGCCATATTGTTCGCTTCCATATTCGTGGTCGAACGCTGCCAGCTGCCAGGACTGAAGTAACTGTTTAAGGTGGACGAGGTGCTATTCTCTGACGAATCCCGTTTCCATTTAAGAAATGCTGATGGTCGGTTGCGGGTGTGGCGTAGGCGTGGAGAACGTTATCACAATGACTGCCTTGTTCAGACGGATCGATGGAGTGGAGGGAGTGTCATGGTGTGGGGTGGGATCAGTTATCATCACCGAACAGCACTCCATGTTTGCCGTGGCAGAATGAATGTCATTTACTACCGGGATAACGTCTTGCAAAATCACAGCATTCCCTTCTTTCATCAGCATCGGGTTATGCACACAATTCAGCAAGACAACGCCCGAGCGATGAGAAGACGTTGCATGGCTTGTGTTGCTTCAGATGGCAGTCATACGCGCTGTTGACTTTTCATTGTGACCCAACGTGTCTATCATACGTAGATGAATTAAAACTAATCAATGATTGTGCATCCTTTTTTGTTTGTTGTCATTATCAATCATCCATCTATTGCTGTTCACAATAAAACATTTATTGCTCAGGTATTCTTTTCGAAATCCAAACATTTCTTGGTGGTGCGTTTTCAATGCTGTTCAGTATATATAGGGTAAATACACCAAAACAGCAAATAGGTTTATATATATGTATATATATAGGATATCTTATTTTGAGGCCTAAATTTTTTGTAAATAAAACTAATGAATATTTTGTATATGTTATATATATATATATATATATATATATATATATATAATGAATCTCGTTGGCTCGAACCCCGTCGGTGCTCGAGAAAGTGTTCGACCCATCGGGTAGTTCGACCGAATCATTCGGTCAACATCGGATATTTCCGTAACATAAGTTAGAAAGTTGAATTAGATAGGTGTCAGGACGTTTCGGCTCCAGTACATTTTCGGCCCCAAACCGTTTCGGCCCCTAATGTGACAGCGATCTAGTGTTCGTGTATACAGATATATGCTGTAAGTATAGAACACTGTAATAATATAAAAAACAAATTTGTAACATTAATTTGTCGAATAACATTCATTGCGCGCGCGCGCGCGTACATACAACAGGCCTACATACATATTATACACCGTGACACGCACACACATACACACATAAACATGTACGTCATCGCGTTCATGTAGAATATCACTGATAAATGATATGGTGATAAAATAAGGAAGCGAAACTTACGTTTAGTAAGTTTAGACTTTCATGTTTGTATTTACGTTTTAACATTGTTTAAACGCAAGTGGTTCTCGTGATACAAGACAGGGTACCTGACGACTCGGTTAGAGTTACGAATCAACCCTGTTCAAAACGACTCGGGTGAACTAGTAATAAGGGCGAAACGACCTGTTACCATATTATTTTGGTAACTGCAAACTTAAAAAAATCATCAATGTGTTATATAACAAAATATCAGAGTGAAAGGATTTATCAGAAATTACTCCAGTGATGCAGAAGCCCTTGCCGAAGTGATGATAGCGGAGTACCTCGCCCCTGGTTTCATTTAAAACTGGTCTAGTAGACGTGTTCAGAGATCATAGCTTCCCGCCGAGGCCAATTGTTTGACTGGTATCACGCTTCATCGAAAAGGCACCGTGACACTAGCTGTACTTGAAAGACTTTTACCGATAGCTGCTGGCTGAATACACAACATGACAGGTATGGCAAAGAAAGGATAGCTTGGCTAGTGTCGCGATTCTCCGATCCATCTATAACTCGTTTCGCCTAAATTATTATAATCCAAAGGTTGTAATAACCAAATGTGCAAGCGCGGCAATTGTAGGTCCTTTTTGGTGGTTTTCCATTTGATATTTGATGTATCACCAGTTCGAGGGAAATATAGCTAATAACACAGATAATTTAGTTCGAGCGAAGCCTTATAGTCAACTCTGGGCGTATTCGACCCATCATCAGTTAATATAAGGGTTTACCGGAAAAAAAACTCGGGACTTCGTTTTTGGTTTATACTCAAAAGAATTTAAGGGTCAGACGATATTTTCGACATTATTTTCTGAATGTCAGTTATATTAGCTAGACCATAATGTCACGCATGGTATTGTTCCATTTTGACGAAAGTGGGTCTAAGCAACCCATAAATGAATTAAAATCCACTGTCATTGACACTGTCGACTAGTTCTAATGGCGAAAACATGCTTACATTTGCACGTAAATTAGGGCGAAAGCGAAAGGTCTGCTAAGTGCCCATAACTTGCTTTTTCACAAAGCGCTTCATTTGCACGCTTTGCATGTGTATTCCGTGTTCCCAATGCTAAATTTCCGTATAATTGGAGCTTGCGTTCGTGTACGGTGCACACTCCAAATTCGACAATGGTACGACGTCAACTGACTATCGAAGATCGAGGAGGGGCTATTGCTTGGCTTCAGGATGGCAATACGCAAAGAAATGTTGCTCTGAGACTTGGTGTCAGTCAGAGTGTCGTTGGCCGACTGTGGCAACGGTACCAAGCAACGAATTCTGTTCGAAATCGTCCACATTCGGGAAGACCCCGAAGCACTACAAATAGAGAGGACCGCTACATCACCAATATGGCTCTACGTCAACGCACAACCACTGCACGCCGATTACGTGACAATCTGCGAACTGCGACTGGAACTTGAATGTCTGATCAAACCATACGCAATCGTCTGAGAGCCAATAATCTACGCTTCCGTCGCCAGGCTGTTCGACCACCACTCCTACCACGTCACAGAACGGCCAGACGTCACTGGTGCACACTTAGTCTGCGGTGGCAACGTGTTCAGTGAGTCGAGTGATGTTCACTGATGAGTCCAGGTTTAGTCTCCAGTTCAACGACGGTCGGGTTCGTGTCTACAGACGTCCTGGGGAGCGCATCGCTGACGTTAACGTTAAACAACGTCACCGGTTCCGTGGTGGCAGTGTCATGGTGAGGGGCGGCATCTCTATCCACCACAGGACCCCCCTCTATGTGGTGGATGGCAATCTGAATGGAATCCGCTATCTGAATGAGATTATCCGGCCGTTGGTTCTCCCAGGCCTTCAGCAGATTGGCGGCGGGGCAGTTCTGCAGGATGACAATGCCAGACCCCACCGCGCCAGGGTGGTAACGGACTTTCTCAGACAACAAGGTATCGCCAGGATAATTTTGGCCAGCATATTCGCCTGACTTGGCCCCAATAGGGAACGCCTGGGACGAATTAGGCAGGAGAGTTCGGGATAACCATGCCCCTCCGGCCAACCTTCATGATCTGGGTCAACTTCTTATGACAGAGTGGCAGGTCATTCCCAAGAGTTCTTCAGACGTCTGATCAACAGCATGAGGCAACGATGTGTCGAGTCTATTCGCGCCAGGGGTGGATTCGCACACTATTAAACGAATGTTCTAATGTGTAAAATCCACTTTGACAACCTTCAACTTTGACAGCATGTATGTGAATTCTTGTATACAGTGACGTATATAGTGGTTTTTTGTAAATATGGAACAATAAATTAAATTTTTGGTGTAGTTTACATCATCAATCTAATACACTCTGAAACTTATTTGGTTATAAATTTTTGACCCTTAAATTCTTTTGAGTAGTATATATATATATATATATATATATATATATATATATATATATATAACAGGGTAAATACACCAAAACAGCAAATAGGTTTATGCCATGTATATTATAGGATACAATTTTTGGGCCTGTTTTTCAATTAAAAAACATGTTATTTTGTTGTGTTCCTCCAGATGTCGAATGTCATTGTGATATAATAAAGAACACTCGACATAAAATATCCACCATTTAAGAAATTTCATCAATGTTTTTATTAGCTGATCAAAATCGCAGTTCCATTTGGGGGGAGGGGTATCCTGCACTGGTTTCATCGACTTGTGTGAACTGCATAGCAACTGTTTAACAAACAAACGCGTATTTATTTATTGGGAATGGATAATAGTATTTGCAGAAATAAACAATGCCACATACTACTAGCAATCTGTTTTTACTCCGTAAAGTTTGATGGTGCATCTCGAAAGATCAAACCGACAAGACATTATGTGCCCGCAATAAACGCAAATAAAAGTATTCATTATGTTCATTTGCTAGACATTGTATGCACCCACAGCATCCTTCCCCTGGATTCGCGCCTGAAAAAAATAGCTTTTTGTTAACGTCTAGTGGGTCGGATGAATGTTTTTTCTATGCATGGCTGGTTGAGATAGAATATAATAGGGATACACAACCTCAGTATTTAGTTTTTGATTGCACGCAAATGCTTCTTAACAAGTGATAAACGATTTGTGAGAAGAATGTGTCTTCAACAGTGCACTAGGCAGGACGTAGTCCAGTGGTAAAGCGCTTGCCTGGTGCGCGGTCGGTCTAGGGTCGATCCCCGTCAGAGGGCCTGCTGGGCTATTTCTCGTTTCATCCAGTGCACCATGAATGGTATATGAAAGGCCGTGGTATGTGCTATCCAGTCTGTGGGGTGGTGCTTGCTACAAATTAAATATATGGCGTGTTTTCTCTCTAAGACTATGTCAAAATTACCAAATGTTTGACAGCTGATGATTAATAAATAAATGCGCTCTAGAATAGTCGTTAAACAAAATAAAGATTAACTTTGGAAAAAGACTTTACAGAAGGGGGCGTTAACAAAATTAATGTGCTCTAATGGTGTCGTTAAACAAAATAAAGATTAACTTTGGAAAAAGACTTTACAGAAGGGGGCGTTAACGAAATTAATGTGCTCTAATGGTGTCGTTAAACAAAATAAAGATTAACTTTGGAAAAAGACTTTACAGAAGGGGGCGTTAACGAAATTAATGTGCTCTAATGGTGTCGTTAAACAAAATAAAGATTAACTTTGGAAAAAGACTTTACAGAAGGGGGCGTTAACACAATTAATGTGCTCTAATGGTGTCGTTAAACAAAACAGTTTCTTTTAACAGTGCGTTGTTCGTAATTTGCCGACCATGATCGCAATTGTAAGACATTCAGGATCACATTTGTTGATATACTCTTTTTAGACGGTGAAATATCCATTGTGGGCATAACATTCATATTAGTTTCGTAAGTGATTGTCTATGAGTTGTTTGATTTTTTTTTATCCACTGAGTTGTTTGAATTTTTTTTATCCAAAACCAAACAAAGAAACAAAAACAACAACAAACAAAAACAACGAAAAAACATCACCAACGAAAAAAAAAAAAAAAAAAAAAAAAAAAATAATTATCTATCGGGACTGAACAGGCTGCTTATATGTAATGAGAGAGACTGTTGTGTCAGTAAAATTATATAACACATTTGTCCAGTTTTCTCATTTTAAGTTACAGTGATCGAACTGAGCAATGTGTCTGTTAACCCATGTGCAGGTTACCACAAAATACAGACCCGGTAACCTGTAGGTTACCACACATTTGTATTTTCATAGTTTGTAGCTTTCGATAACTAAGATTTTGTAAAGAACGAAGTACCGCTCTGGACTCTCTTCATTATGTGATAACCTCCTGGTAACTGGAACAACCGTTTTCGACTTGTTTCGATGTAGCATACAGAATATGGCTAGAGGACACGCGAGCTAAAGAAGAACGAATCCCATAACGACCGTTCTCGACTTGTTTCGATGTAGCATACAGAATATGGCTAGAGGACACTCGAGCTAAAGAAGAACAAATCCCATAACCACCGTTCTCGACTTGTTTCGATGTAGCATACAGAATATGGCTAGAGGACACGCGAGCTAAAGAAGAACGAATCCCATAACGACCGTTCTCGACTTGTTTCGATGTAGCATACAGAATATAGCTAGAGGACACGCGAGCTAAAGAAGAACAAATCCCATAACCACCGTTCTCGACTTGTTTCGATGTAGCATACAGAATATGGCTAGAGGACACGCGAGCTAAAGAAGAACGAATCCCATAACCACCGTTCTCGACTTGTTTCGATGTAGTATACAGAATATGGCTAGAGTACACGCGAGCTAAAGAAGAACGAATCCCATAACGACCGTTCTCGACTTGTTTCGATGTAGCATACAGAATATGGCTAGAGGTCACGCGAGCTAAAGAAGAATCCCATAACGACCGTTCTCGACTTGTTTCGATGTAGCATACAGAATATGGCTAGAGGACACTCGAGCTAAAGAAGAACGAATCCCATAACGACCGTTATCGACTTGTTTCGATGTAGCATACAGAGTATGGCTAGAGGACACTCGAGCTAAAGAAGAACGAATCCCATAACGACCGTTTTCGACTTGTTTCGATGTAGCATACAGAGTATGGCTAGAGTACACGCGAGCTAAAGAAGAACGAATCCCATAACGACCGTTCTCGACTTGTTTCGATGTAGCATACAGAATATGGCTAGAAGACACTCGAGCTAAAGAAAAACGAATCCCATAACCACCGTTCTCGACTTGTTTCGATGTAGCATACAGAGTATGGCTAGAGGACACGCGAGCTAAAGAAGAACGAATCCCATAACCACCGTTCTCGACTTGTTTCGATGTAGCATACAGAATATGGCTAGAGGACACTCAGCTAAAGAAGAACGAATAATGAAGTTATCTTCGTCGCCCCACCCTCCATTGTGAACGCGGAACGATCATTACAAACGTGATCAATGGCGCCGAATCCGTCCAAGCGGGCCAGTAGAGGAGACAAAAGCCCAAACGGCGCGAGTCTGTGTTACCTTATTAAGTCTTGCATGGACGACTACACAGGTGTAACAGGTGTGTCTTGGACCAGGCGAAAGAAACTGAGCTGATGATGATGATAACTAGTTTAACGTGCCCATATACTACTAGGGTTTCGAACACGCCCATCCCGAGTCCGACCTCCGATAAGATCTGTGGCCTGACTCGGGATGGAGGGGGTGAGGGGTTGAAAATGGGCAGAATTTTGAAAATAGCAATTAGTAAAAAAGTTAATAGAATAAATAAAAAAAAATAAAAGGTTACAAGCCAAAAATAAAAAGAATTGACTGCTCGGCCGAATATTTATATAATTTGGAGCATTTTAGAAGGACAGTCCAAAATTAAATAAGAGAAAGAAGAGAGGATCGGACTATTTAATAATATTTAAAAAAAAGAAAAAAGAAGTAATTTCGACATAAAATTTTGAACGCAGATCTAAAAGTTTAAAGTCCGATCGATATGTCCACGCGAGTGGCCTCGTTAAGGCCGTTTGGGTGCACAGCTTAAAGGGACGAGATGGGTTGCATCCCGTCAAAATAAACCCTAGATTGACAGTCGATAGACGTTGAAGGTGTAGTGCTGTGCTGAAATACAGATCTTGAGAAGCCGGATCCGTCTGAACGAGAGAGAGTATCAGACTAGGGTATAGTCCAGTCGTCATGGGTTGGTATAGTGGTGCGGACGGGTCCGACTCCGGAGGATACGAGATGGTATCACTATAAAGCAAGGTAAAGTCTAGAAAAAGAGTAGTAGGGGCTGACCCCGCTTCCTATTTCTTCTTAGAGTGGGGCGGTCAATCTTCCAGTGCTGCTAGGACAGGCTCGGACATGTAGAGACTAAACGCGAACAACCGTGGCGTTCTGCAGAATGGCCGTCATACGAGTCACGAAAAAAACCCAAGTCGACAGTCAGACGGAGAAATGACGTGGAGGCAAGGAATCTTGCTAAAAAAGAATCCAACCTGGTGGTGCAGGCTGTCGAAACGAGAAGCGTTCCAGCGTTCAATCAGTTCCAATG
This sequence comes from Gigantopelta aegis, assembly GCF_016097555.1. NCBI lineage: Eukaryota > Metazoa > Mollusca > Gastropoda > Neomphalida > Peltospiridae > Gigantopelta > Gigantopelta aegis. The sequence continues at coordinate 5,149,435 of NC_054706.1, forward strand.
GCCACATACATCCCAGTAGAAAACTTCATTTCGCTGACAAAAACAACCAAATGAAGGACCCCAAGTCGAGCACACGAAAGCACGTGCAGTGTGCACAAACAAAACAAACACGTCTTACCGCGTGGAGCTCCAGACTGGGAATGGAAACTGAGCTCATTGGAGAGAGAGAGAGAGAGAGAGGGGGGGAGGGGAGAGAGAGAGAGAGAGAGAGAGAGAGAGAGAGAGAGAGATTTAGAGAGAGGGAGGGAGGGAGGGAGGAGAGGGAGAACGAGAGGAGAAGATGGAGATTTAAAGAGTAACAGAACGAGAGGTAGAAATATTAAGAGAGAAAGTACAAAAGTACGAGAGAGAGAGAGAGAGAGAGAGAGAGAGAGAGAGAGAGAGAGAGAGAGAGGGAGAACAGACAGACTGAGCCGTGGGGGGTGGGACGGGGGGGGGGGGGGGGGACACGCACACCGCTACAAAATAGCAGGAAGGAATCCTTTTATATTTATTATTCCACAATTATGTACAAAATGACACCCCCACGCCCCACCCTCATCCCCCGAGTTTATGTTCCCCACTGGAATGATGGGGTGAAAATGCTATGAAATGTTTACCGGTTTAAATAGTTTTAAAAGTTAAATTTAAAGTTTGTTTTGTTTAACGACAACACTAGACGACACTGGATGTCAAACATTTGGTAATTTTGACGTATAGTCTTACAGAGGAAATCTGCTACATTTTTCAATTAATAGCAAGGGATCTTTTATATTCACCATCCCACAGAGACGTTAGCACATACAACGGCGTTTTTATATTCCAGTCGTTGTGCATTGACTGGATGGAGAAATAGCACACCAACGGGATCAATCCTAAACCGATCGCGCATGCAGCAACCGACGGGATCAATCCTAAACCGATCGCGCATGCAGCAACCGACGGGATCAATCCTAAACCGATCGCGCATGCAGCAAACGACGGGATCAATCCTAAGCCGATCGCGCATGCAGCAACCGCTTTATCACTGGGCTGTGTTCCGCGCCATAATATGTTTTTAAACGTCGGACAGCCAAACAAAAAATACAAAAATAAAATACAAAAATAAATAAATAAAAAGACCCAAGCAACAAGTCCCACAAACCGCACGAACAAAACAACGACAAAAACAACAACAATAAAAAAACATCCAAAAAAAACCCAAAAAACGCCCCACAAAAAAAACCACCATGTTTTTTTTTTTTTTAAACACACCACACATATATTTGAACTACTCAGAAACCAATTAAGCCCAGCCCTTAAGACTCTGCAGTGGATGGAAAACGCAATCCTTAACTGAATATAAGAAAGGTATAAAAAATAAATATTAATATTTATAAAAACACCAGGGATTCTTCAACGTTTCACCCGTCTACCGTACAACGCACCAACGTCACGGAGATGTCAATGGTACTCAAGTAAATGTCTTTCTATGACAAGATTTAACTCGTTAAAAAGAGGAACAGCTGAAAGAGGGGATTGACAAAGGAAAGCAATATCTGTTTGTCTACTCTTTCACCACACATACCGGCCTCAGTGGCGTCGTGGTTAGGCCATCGGTCTACAGGCTGATAGGTACTGGGTTCGGATCCCAGTCGAGGCATGGGATTTTTAATCCAGATACCGACTCCAAACCCTGAGTGAGTGCTTCGCAAGGCTCAATGGGTGGGTGTAAACCACTTGCACCGACCAGTGATTTATAACTGGTTCAACAAAGGCCATGGTTTGTGCTATCCTGCCTGTGGGAAGCGCAAATAAAATATCCCTTCCTGCCTGTCGTAAAAGAGTAGCCTATGTAGCGACAGCGGGTTTCCTCTATAAAAAAAACCAGTGTCAGAATGACCATATGTTTGACGTCCAATAGTCGATGATAAGATAAACTTTATTTTTTGTTACTTTCACACATTATAAACGACTTGTCGAGAGTGTAAGGGAGGGAACTGTTCACTGCTGTCGCACAGACAAATGTAAAGCCTCATATAGGCTGGATGCGGTGCGTGCGTGCGGTCAGACTGTTGGGTTTGATGAATTTGCCGCTTGCCGTTTGGGCATATACACCATACACTATTATTTCATTGCGGCTGTCCGAATGCATCGCACTCATCCAGTCTAAACCCACTCATTAAACCTAATGTATTTCTCCTTTTGTTTTTAGCCAGACCGCATGCACGCGCCGCATCCAATCTGTATGAGCCATTACCGTTATCAGCAAGGGATCTTCTATATAGTAAACACCAAAAGAAACGCAAACCGGGGTCATGGTCAGTTAGTAATTAGAAGACGTCTACTTGATTCCAAGCACTCAATTCTGAGAAATGATAAAGAGTACATCAACCTGTAATATTCCTGAATATCAATATGATTAATTCCTTTTTACAACAAAAAATAAAATAATAATAATAATGTCCTAGCTGAAAGATATATTCGCGTTTCCGTTTGCTGTTCAGTATATAAAAATGCGTTTTCCAAAATGCAGGAAAGCATGTACATCACAGCCATTGGTATTGGTGGGCACCAAATAACGTAGTTTAAAATGTTCCGAGTTGTCAAACAAGCATTCTTTTTCTTTCTCTGTTTCAAACACAAATGAAATGGCCATATAAATATATGCTACACAGCAAATAACGTAGTTTAAAAGGTGCTGAGTTGTCTTCAAACCAGCATGCCTTTTCTTTTCTTGGTGGCTTTGTGAATGCCAGCATAGATTGTGATATACAGATGTATTAATGGACTGGTGACTTCTCAGAAGTCTGTAAACCATTTCTACTTCTGTGTCGGACCCCTCTCCCATTCCAGCGAGCGGAGTTTACCTACTACCGGCCTCTGTCGGACCCCTCTCCCATTCCAGCGAGCGGAGTTTGCCTACTACCTGCCTGTGTCGGACCCCTCTCCCATTCCAGCGAGCGGAGTTTACCTACTACCTGCCTGTGTCGGACCCCTCTCCCATTCCAGCGAGCGGAGTTTACATACTACCTGCCTGTGTCGGACCCCTCTCCCATTCCAGCGAGCGGAGTTTACCTACTACCTGACTGTTTCGGACCCCTCTCCCATTCCAGCGAGCGGAGTTTACCTACTACCTACCTGTGTCAGACCCCTCTCCCATTCCAGCGAGCGGAGTTTACATACTACCTACCTGTGTCGGACCCCTCTACCTGCCTGTGTCGGACCCCCCTACCTGCCTGTGTCGGACCCCTCTACCTGCCTGTGTCGGACCCCTCTCTCATTCCAGCGAGCGGAGTTTACCTACTACCTGCCTGTGTCGGAACCCTCTCCCATTCCAGCGAGCGGAGTTTACCTACTACCTGCCTGTGTCGGACCCCTCTCCCATTCCAGCGAGCGGAGTTTACATACTACCTACCTGTGTCGGACCCCTCTATCTGCCTGTGTCGGACCCCTCTCCCATTCCAGCGAGCGGAGTTTACATACTACCTACCTGTGTCGGACCCCTCTACCTGCCTGTGTGGGACCCCTCTCCCATTCCAGCGAGCGGAGTTTGCCTACTACCTGCCTGTGTCGGATCCCTCTTCCATTCCAGCGAGCGGAGTTTACATACTACCTGCCTGTGTCGGACCCCTCTCCCATTCCAGCGAGCGCAGTTTACCTGCTACCTGCCTGTGTCGGACCCCTCTCCCATTCCAGCGAGCGGAGTTTGCCTGCTACCTGCCTGTGTCGGACCCCTCTCCCATTCCAGCGAGCGGAGTTTGCCTGCTACCTGCCTGTGTCGGACCCCTCTCCCATTCCAGGGAGCGGAGTTTACCTGCTACCTGCCTGTACCGGACCCCTCTCCCATTCCAGGGAGCGGAGTTTACCTACTACCTGTGTCGGACCCCTCTCCCATTCCAGCGAGCGGAGTTTGCCTGCTACCTGCCTGTGTCGGACCCCTCTCCCATTCCAGCGAGCGGAGTTTGCCTGCTACCTGCCTGTGTCGGACCCCTCTCCCATTCCAGTGAGCGGAGTTTGCCTGCTACCTACCTGTGTCAGACCCCTCTCCCATTCCAGCGAGCGGAGTTTACATACTACCTACCTGTGTCGGACCCCTCTACCTGCCTGTGTCGGTCCCCTCTACCTGCCTGTGTCGGACCCCTCTCCCATTCCAGCGAGCGGAGTTTACCTACTACCTGCCTGTGTCGGACCCCTCTCCCATTCCAGCGAGCGGAGTTTACCCACTACCTGCCTGTGTCGGACCCCTCTACCTGCTGTGTCGGACCCCTCTCCCATTCCAGCGAGCGGAGTTTACCTACTACCTGCCTGTGTCGGACCCCTCTCCCATTCCAGCGAGCGGAGTTTACCTGCTACCTGCCTGTGTCGGACCCCTCTCCCATTCCAGCGAGCGGAGTTTGCCTGCTACCTGCCTGTGTCGGACCCCTCTCCCATTCCAGGGAGCGGAGTTTACCTGCTACCTGCCTGTACCGGACCCCTCTCCCATTCCAGGGAGCGGAGTTTACCTACTACCTGTGTCGGACCCCTCTCCCATTCCAGCGAGCGGAGTTTGCCTGCTACCTGCCTGTGTCGGACCCCTCTCCCATTCCAGCGAGCGGAGTTTGCCTGCTACCTGCCTGTGTCGGACCCCTCTCCCATTCCAGTGAGCGGAGTTTGCCTGCTACCTACCTGTGTCAGACCCCTCTCCCATTCCAGCGAGCGGAGTTTACATACTACCTACCTGTGTCGGACCCCTCTACCTGCCTGTGTCGGTCCCCTCTACCTGCCTGTGTCGGACCCCTCTCCCATTCCAGCGAGCGGAGTTTACCTACTACCTGACTGTGTCGGACCCCTCTCCCATTCCAGCGAGCGGAGTTTACCCACTACCTGCCTGTGTCGGACCCCTCTACCTGCTGTGTCGGACCCCTCTCCCATTCCAGCGAGCGGAGTTTACCTACTACCTGCCTGTGTCGGACCCCTCTCCCATTCCAGCGAGCGGAGTTTACCTGCTACCTGCCTGTGTCGAACCCCTCTCCCATTCCAGCGAGCGGAGTTTGCCTGCTACCTGCCTGTGTCGGACCCCTCTCCCATTCCAGCGAGCGGAGTTTGCCTGCTACCTGCCTGTGTCGGACCCCTCTCCCATTCCAGCGAGCGGAGTTTGCCTGCTACCTGCCTGTGTCGGACCACTCTCCCATTCCAGCGAGCGGAGTTTGCCTGCTACCTGCCTGTGTCGGACCCCTCTCCCATTCCAGGGAGCGGAGTTTGCCTGCTACCTGCCTGTGCCGGACCCCTCTCCCATTCCAGGGAGCGGAGTTTACCTGCTACCTGCCTGTACCGGACCCCTCTCCCATTCCAGGGAGCGGAGTTTACCTACTACCTGCCTGTGTCGGACCCCTCTACCTGCATGTGTCGGACCCCTCTCCGATTCCAGCGAGCGGAGTTTACCTACTACCTGCCTGTGTCGGAGCCCTCTCTCATTCCAGCGAGCGGAGTTTACCTACTACCTGCCTGTGTCGGACCCCTCTCCTCTTCCAGTGAGCGGAGTTTACCTACTACCTGCCTGTGTCCTCTCCCATTCCAGGGAGCGGAGTTTACCTACTACCTGCCTGTGTTGGACCCCTCCCCCATTCTAGCGAGCGGAGTTTACCTACTACTTGCCCTTGAATCGGCCAGTTCAGAGAACTCCAGGTTTACCACTGAAGCGATGACAAAAGATAACCCCAGTCCAGGTTTACTTTTGAATCGATCATTTTAGAGAAGTCCATGTTTACCCTTCACTCGGTCACTTTAGAGAAGTCCAGATGTACCCTTGAATCGATCATTTTAGAGAAGCCCAGGTTTACCCTTGATTCGGTCACTTTAGAGAAGTCCAGATTTACCCTTGATTCGGTCACTTTAGATAAGTCCAGGTTTATCCTTGATTCGGTCACTTTAGATAAGTCCAGGTTTACCCTTGATTCGGTCACTTTAAATAAGTCCAGATTTCCCCTTCAATAAGTCATTTTAGAGAAGTCCAGGTTTACCCTTGATTCGGTCACTTTAGATAAGTCCAGGTTTACCCTTCAATAAGTCATTTTAGAGAAGTCCAGGTTTACCCTTGATTTGGTCACTTTAGATAAGTCCAGGTTTACCCTTGATTCGGTCACTTTAGATAAGTCCAGATTTCCCCTTCAATAAGTCATTTTAGAGACGTCTAGGTGTACCCTTGATTCAGTCACTTCAGAAAAGCCCAGGTTACCACTGAATCGGTCAGTTTAGAGATGTCAGGTTTAAAGTGAAGGGAAATCATTAATCCGAAGTCTACGGAAACTTTGAAGGACCGGTTTGTCAGTGACCATTGTCATCTTCCAGGCATTAGCAGTCGAATCCCCGCCGTGCTTAATCAAATTTTCCTTTTTTCTCCGTATATTTCTTTTGCGTGGGAGCATAACACAAACCCCTCTCTATAAACGTCAGTTGCGACAGTCCAGGGCTCAATTTCACAAAACATCGTAAGCCTAGTTTGGCACGTAAACGTAAATCTACGACTAAACCACAATTCGTATTACTATTATAGTTCAACAAATATAGTTAGAAGAACATATATTTTATTTTATTTTATCATTAAAATACTCCAGCTTCCGTAATGATGTAATTTACTGCGTGAAACTGATGCCAAACACGTGTAAACGCACGACCGGTATAACTACTAGTAGCAGACGTAAACGCACGACCGGTATAACTGCTAGTAGCTGACGTAAACGCACGGCCGGTATAACTGCTAGTAGCAGACGTAAACGCACGGCCGGTATAACTGCTAGTAGCAGACGTAAACGCACGGCCGGTATAACTGCTAGTAGCAGACGTAAACGCACGGCCGGTATAACTGCTAGTAGCAGACGTAAATAACTGCTAGTAGCAGACGTAAACGCACGACCGGTATAACTGCTAGTAGCAGACGTAAACGCACGACCGGTATAACTGCTAGTAGCAGACGTAAACGCACGACCGGTATAACTGCTAGTAGCAGACGTAAACGCACGACCGGTATAACTGCTAGTAGCAGACGTAAACGCACGGCCGGTATAACTGCTAGTAGCAGACGTAAACGCACGGCCGGTATAACTGCTAGTAGCAGACGTAAACGCACGACCGGTATAACTGCTAGTAGCAGACGTAAACGCACGGCCGGTATAACTGCTAGTAGCAGACGTAAATAACTGCTAGTAGCAGACGTAAACGCACGACCGGTATAACTGCTAGTAGCAGACGTAAACGCACGACCGGTATAACTGCTAGTAGCAGACGTAAACGCACGGCCGGTATAACTGCTAGTAGCAGACGTAAATAACTGCTAGTAGCAGACGTAAACGCACGACCGGTATAACTGCTAGTAGCAGACGTAAACGCACGACCGGTATAACTGCTAGTAGCAGACGTAAACGCACGACCGGTATAACTGCTAGTAGCAGACGTAAACGCACGACCGGTATAACTACTAGTAGCAGACGTAAACGCACGGCCGGTATAACTACTAGTAGCAGACGTAAACGCACGACCGGTATAACTACTAGTAGCAGACGTAAACGCACGGCCGGTATAACTACTAGTAGCAGACGTAAACGCACGGCCGGTATAACTACTAGTACTAGCAGCAGACGTAAACGCACGGTCGGTATAACTACTAGTAGCAGACGTAAACGCACGAGCGGTATAACTACTAGTAGCAGACGTAAACGCACGGCCGGTATAACTGCTAGTAGCAGACGTAAACGCACGGCCGGTATAACTACTAGTACTAGTAGCAGACGTAAAGTTACCATGTTTAGTGAAATGGGCCCCTGACCTTCCCCTGCTAAAATTATTATACGTTTGGGTAGGTTCATGTGAGTACTGCGTGTGATTTTGTGTGCGTGTTTGTGTGCGTGTATGTGTGTGTGTGTGTGTGTGTGTTGCATACCTTTATGGATGTGTGTATGCGTGTGCGTGCGTTAATACCTGGACAAGACATTTTAACAGTAGCTGTTCCGTCGGTGGCACCTGAAAGAACAGTAAGATACACACACGTAATAGTGGCACGACCTTTAAATCACTATCAGCTAATATACGAATCAAGCGCTATTTGCGTGTTATTTGTATACTTTAAACCAATTTCAAATTGCAACCGTAAGCATGGCAGCTAATATCATGACGTCATTTTCTGAGTTTTGTCGAAGAATAACATTACGTTTTTGTTCGATGTCGTCCAGTCAGAATATAGTAAATCGTACCACATCATTATTAATATTAATATTATATATGTTAGTGTAATATTATGTGTGTGTGTGTGTGTATGTGGGTGTGTATGTATGTATGTATGTATGTATGTATGTATCTATCTATATATATATATATATATATATATATATATATATATATATATATATATATATATATATTTATTTATTTATATATATGTGTGTATGTGTATGTGTATGTGTATGTGTATGTGTATATATATACATACATACATACATACATACATACATACACACACACATACATACACACACACACACACATATATATATATATATATATATATATATATATATATATATATATATATATATATATATACTGAAGGCCAAAAGAAACTTTACCATTTTCAATTTGGAAAAAATGAATTGTTTTTAAAAAGTAACTCAATCCAAAACACATAGCCCAAACACAACAATAATGTATGCAGAAAATTATACCCGCCCACTGCACGTTTTGGGTGGAACACACAGAACAGTGAAAAACTCGTGCACTATGAACAACAGCAATTGCACGCGCAATAAGGGAATAAAAACGGTTTAGACGGCATGTCAGACATCCACACAGATAAAAAAAAAAACCACCATAGGAATGCCACGACTGACACCAGAACAACGCGAGAGAGCCCTGGGTATGATACAGATGGGAGCCACTCATGCCCACATCGCCAGAACCTTCGGTTGTTCCCGTGTTACTGTTACAAACTTGATGCAACGCTACAGGCAAACAGGGCAGACATCATCGCCCCGTGATGACCGGCAGACATCATCGCCCCGTGATGACCGGTACTTGCGTACCTTGCATCTACGAAATCGCTTCCTGACAGTGACGTCATCAGCAATGAATGCCTTAGGTCACAGGGTTAGAAGACAGACAGTGGCCAGGCGACTCAGGACTCATGGAATAAGGGCTTACAGACCATATAGAGGACACTTACTGACACCACAACATCGTCGTTTGAGATTGACATGGGCTAGGACTGTACGACATTGGCAGCGACGTGATTGGCTGCGGGTTCTTTTCACTGATGAAAGCCGGTTCTGTTTGTTCAGAGTTGATGGAAGACAGCGTGTGTACCGCCGTAGGGGAGAACGAGTGGCGGCTTCTTGCGTTCAGGAGGTCGTGTCATATGGTGGAGGGAGTGTCATGGTGTGGGGAGGTATCTGTGCACAGGAAAGGACACCATTGGTCATCGTTCACGGAAATTTGACAGCTCAACGTTACAGGGATGACATTTTTCGTCCAACTGCAATACCATTTCTCCAACGGCAGCCACGTGGTGTCATTTTTCAGCAAGACAACACCAGACCTCATACAGCCAGAATCGTACAGAACTTCCTTAGAGCCAACAACGTAAACGTATTGCCGTGGCCTGCACGCTCCCCAGACATGTCCCCCATAGAACACCTCTGGGATGTTTTGGATCGCCGTGTTCGACAACGACCACACCCTCCAGCCAACCAACAGGAACTGATCCAGGCCCTTCAAGAAGAATGGCAACGCGTCCCACGTGACCTCATCAGACAACTGATTGTTTCTATGCGTCGGAGAATTATTGCTTGTATTGGGGCAAGGGGTGGTCACACACGCTATTAATATGTCTTGTTATTGGACTTGAGTGATTGTCTGTATGCTTTGCATGTCGTCCATGAAGTTGAAAGCTCGATTTGTGTACACCACCTCGCTTTGGGGAAATGTGACGTCATTATCAGATGCTGAATGACACTCATTTTTAGTTATGTTAATGTTGACATATTGATCTAGTCAATATATTTTACCTCATGCGACTATCTTTTGTTGTTTTTACACCAGAGTGATTTAAAACTATGGTAAAGTTTCTTTTGGCCTTCAGTATATATATATATATATATTGATGGACAGAGATATATAGATAAATGTATAAAAATATAAACAGATAGACAGATAGAAGTGATCTCGTGCAAATGATCATTTCTCGAGAACCATACCGTTGGGACATGATTTCGCCGAGAAAGTACTTCCGACGTCGGCGAATGACGTGGCGGTAGCGAGGTGAAAGTAGCAGACGTTGTTCTTGTAGTGGACGGCCTCGCAGTTGTCGTAGTTGAGACAAGCCGTCTCGCACGTGTCCACTGTCTGCTGTAGAGTGATGACGGCTGCACCAACGGCCTTCTGATCTGTCGTAGTCTCCATGCAACATCGGTTACCTGTGTGGCAGATTTGACACAACATCGGTTACTTGTGTGGCAGATTTTACACAACATCGGTTACTAGTGTGGTAGATTATACACAACATCGGTTACTTGTGTGGTAGATTGTACACAACATCGGTTACCTGTGTGGTAGATTGTACACAACACTGGTTACTTGTGTGGTAGATTGTACACAACATCGGTTACTTGTGTGGTCGATTTTACACAACATTGGTTACCTGTGTGGTAGATTTGACACAACATCGGTTACCTGTGTGGTAGATTTTACACAACATCGGTTACCTGGGTAGTAGATTTTACACAACACTGGTTACTTGTGTGGTAGATTGTACACAACATTGGTTACCTGTGTGGATGATTTGACACAACATCGGTTACCTGTGTGGTAGATTTTACACAACATCGGTTACCTGGGTAGTAGATTTTACACAACATCGGTTACCTGGGTGGTAGATTTTACACAACATCGGTTACCTGGGTAGTAGATTTTACACAACATCGGTTACCTGGTTAGTAGATTTTACACAACATCGGTTACCTGGGTGGTAGATTTTTCACAACATCGGTTACCTGGGTGATAGATTTTATGAAAAAAATGTGACGTGCTTAGAAGGGCGGGTGCGCATGAGCAAATTGACTGGTAGCATTGTCATCTATCGCATCACATTCATCCAACGCTATGCGTAAAATTCAGTCTAGCGAGCGAGTCTACGTCATTTCTGTACATGTACGTGTATGTATATCCAAAATAAAGGCTTTTAGAAAAATAAAAAATAGCTGAGGTAATAAATAGAATAACAAACTCGGTACCAGTTATTATCAAATGTATGTCCCTCGTGAAATAATTTGGTAATAACTGGTAACTCTTTAATAATCCTCTATATATGCACCTTTGCCTGCCTGGAAGCAACACATTCTGAAAAGGACAACCTCTGTTGTCCCGCTATTTCTCCCAGAATATTGGTAGGAACAAACACACCCACTAAATCTGGCCGCAGTACACCCATTTTCACAAAACATACCACATTTGCATGGGCTGGAATTACCATAAAAACATCTTCAATGTTAACAAATAACACGTTTGCAAACTGCATGCTCTAACCTGTCAACGTCAGTCTAACAATTGCCACTTCAAAGCTGTCTGCCATGAAATAGCCACAGTCAAAGAGCAGGCTACGTGCGCGGATATATTTCCGGAATTTTTAAAACCAAAATAGGAAGATAACTGTGATCTATCGTCAGATGATTGTGGCGACAGAAGAACCATTTGGCCGAGTTTACATGCATTTTGATTCTTATAAAACATTTGTTAACTAAAATAATATGTAATATAGGGGTTATTCAACAATTACGTAATCCATTTCAGTCGGACGCTCACCTCAAAAAAGAACACTGTGCCGAAACTATAGATTTCCAACACGAATAAAACAAGGTTATTAACACTATTTTAACTATACTGCCCTGTCATGGCAAAAGGAAGCAAGTCACTTGTTCAACTTTTCGAGAAAATAAGCAGCACATAAACTTCGTTAGCTCTCATACATGTAGATAAACATTAATGTCTTATCTCTTCGTTTAGTTATTTCTAATCACTACTATACAATGTTTTAATTATGTAGAATCTGTAGAACATGTTCTGATTCACTGTCCTCTTTATGATGACATCAGAGTAGATCTTTTCAAAAAGGCAGTAGCTAGTGTAGTAAACTTCAATAACCTTTTAGATAAAGAAAACATGTTATTACTTTTAAGCCACCATGCTGTTGCTTAAATTATAGCAAAAGTGGCCATTTTATTTTATTACGTCGCCAAAGATGTTTTTATACATATAGATAAAAGCATATGTTATGGTTTTTAGTTTTACCTCTTGTAAATATAATACTTTTTAAGCATTGATGATAATCGTTTAATAGTTTTAAAGTCTCTCATAACTCCATAGCAGTGGCTTGTGTACTTGTACTGCTGTATTATTGTAATATTACTGTTGAACTCTTGTTTTTATTTTAATCTGTAGACAAGGTGAAACGTAAATAAATAATGTGTTTGTCTAACATTTAAAAGGCTAGTTTGAATTCTGGATCCTAATTTGGTGATTACGTCCTTTTGTCATTGCCTTGTGGTAAGACGCCTTTTTATTAAAAATGACAAACGTTAACATAATCCAAATATTTTTTATATCCAACTAATGTATTTTGCAATACAACAGAACTGCAACATGAACGCTTTAACAGAGATAATTGAAGTATTTCAGTTAATTTGATGTCCACCAAGTTATCATTCACTGGTATATTTATCGACAATTGTCCATGATTCTTGGGCATAAATGGACACAGTTTTTGGATGATGTCCTTCTTAACCCTCCCGTCCTGGAATTAGCCATTGGCGAAGTCAAAGGTTAAATCCGGGATGAACGTGCCTGAACCGTTTTGGATATGGGCATGTTAATAGAGTTCCCTTCCCTTCTTCTTAACCTCACTGATGTCTAGAGGTTTTTACATGGATTAGACTTCACTGACATTAAGTACTTAACTGACAGTGAGGTATTCCCTATGGAAAAAGGTCGAGACATTAGTAAGGTTATGAAGAAGGACATCATCCAAAAACTGTGTCCATTTATGCCCGAAAATCATAGAACGTTTTCCATATATATGCTAGTGACTTTATTTGAGCGTAGATCAAATTGACTAAAATACATCAGTTGTTTCGGTTAAAACATTCATGTTGCAGTTGTTAAATTGTTATATTGTAAAATAAATTAGTATATATGACGTGTACTATAGAAGCGTATTACCCATCAAGCTCACCGTTGGTGCAGGTTGTTTTGTAGTAGTCGACGCTGTCTGACTGTGTCGTCGACGTCACTGCACTGAAGATGCTACAGACGCCGTTGCTGTAGGAAACGGCTTCGCAGTCTCCAAAGTAATTGCAAACCCCGCTACAGTCCCCCATCGACGACATTGGAACCGCCACCACAGAGGAGCTGGTACCCGCCGTGTTTGACGTTCTTGTTGACATTGAACATACATCTTAAACACAAACACACAAACATGAAGTTATGATTGACACTGCACAGACATCTTAAACACAAACAGAGAAACGTGAAGTTAGTGTCAACATTCTACATACATCTTAAACAGGCAGAGAAACGTGTATTTATAATTGTTAACATTGTACAGCCATCTTAAACACAGAACGAGAAACAATATTAATGGCATTGCACAGACATCTTAAACACAAATATACAGAGAAACATGAAGTCATGATAGACATTGTACAAACATCTTAAATGGACAGAAAAACGTGTATATACTGTCAACATTGTACAGACTTCTTAAACAGAGAAACATGAAGTTATTGTCGATATTGCTCAGACTGCTTAAATAGTGACAGAGAAACATGAAATTATTGTTAAAATTCTACAGACTTCTTAAACACAGACAGAGAAAAGAGTATTTATTGTCGACAATGTACAGACATCTTAAACACAGAGACGTGTATTTATTGTCGACATTTGTACAGACATCTTAAACCGAGAGAAATGTGAATGTATTGCTAATCTTGTACAGGAATCTTAAACACAGAGACGTGTATTTATTGTCGACATTTGTACAGACATCTTAAACCGAGAGAAATGTGAATGTATTGCTAATCTTGTACAGACATCTTAAACCGAGAGAAATGTGAATGTATTGCTAATCTTGTACAGGAATCTTAAACACAGAGACGTGTATTTATTGTCGACATTTGTACAGACATCTTAAACCGAGAGAAATGTGAATGTATTGCTAATCTTGTACAGGAATCTTAAACACAGAGACGTGTATTTATTGTCGACATTTGTACAGACATCTTAAACCGAGAGAAATGTGAATGTATTGCTAATCTTGTACAGACATCTTAAACACAGAGACGTGTATTTATTGTCGACATTTGTACAGACATCTTAAATCGAGAGAAATGTGAATGTATTGCTAATCTTGTACAGACATCTTAAACACAGAGACGTGTATTTATTGTCGACATTTGTACAGACATCTTAAACCGAGAGAAATGTGAATGTATTGCTAATCTTGTACAGACATCTTAAACCGAGAGAAATGTGAATGTATTGCTAATCTTGTACAGGAATCTTAAACACAGAGACGTGTATTTATTGTCGACATTTGTACAGACATCTTAAACCGAGAGAAATGTGAATGTATTGCTAATCTTGTACAGGAATCTTAAACACAGAGACGTGTATTTATTGTCGACATTTGTACAGACATCTTAAACCGAGAGAAATGTGAATGTATTGCTAATCTTGTACAGACATCTTAAACCGAGAGAAATGTGAATGTATTGCTAATCTTGTACAGACATCTTAAACCGAGAGAAATGTGAATGTATTGCTAATCTTGTACAGGAATCTTAAACACAGAGACGTGTATTTATTGTCGACATTTGTACAGACATCTTAAACCGAGAGAAATGTGAATGTATTGCTAATCTTGTACAGGAATCTTAAACACAGAGACGTGTATTTATTGTCGACATTTGTACAGACATCTTAAATCGAGAGAAATGTGAATGTATTGCTAATCTTGTACAGACATCTTAAACCGAGAGAAATGTGAATGTATTGCTAATCTTGTACAGACATCTTAAACCGAGAGAAATGTGAATGTATTGCTAATCTTGTACAGGAATCTTAAACACAGAGACGTGTATTTATTGTCGACTTTTGTACAGACATCTTAAACCGAGAGAAATGTGAATGTATTGCTAATCTTATAACTGCGAGTGAAACGTCCTGGTTCAAAAACGACATTACTGCGAGTTAAACAAAAGACATATTATAACTGCGAGTTAAACATCCTAGTTAAAAGAGACATATTATTACTGAGCGCTAAACTGCCTAATAACAAAGTAAAATTAAAGTTTGTTTTTGTTTAACGACACCACTAGAGCACATTGTTTAATTCATCATACAGCTATTTGATGTCAAACATTTGGTAATTCTGACTCCTAGTCATCAGTGGACACCCGTTACATATTTCCTAATGCAGCAAGGGATCTTTCATATACACTTTCCCAGAGACAAGATAGCACATACCACGACCTTTGATATACCAATCGTGGTGCAATGGCTGAAATGAGAAATATCCCAATGACGAGGATCGATCCCATACTGACCGTGGATCAAGCGAGTGCTTTACCACTGGGCTATGTACCGCCCCAGCCTAGTAACAAAGATATTTTATTAATCTAAGTTAAACAGCCTGGTAATAGATACATATTGCGGTGAATTAACAGTGACATATTTCTGTGAGTTAAACAGCCTAGTAATAGATACATATTGCGGTGAATTAACAGTGACATATTTCTGTGAGTTAAACAGCCTGGTAATAGATACATATTGCGGTGAATTAGCAGTGACATATTACTGTGAGTTTAACAGCCTGGTAATAGATACATATTGCGGTGAATTAGCAGTGACATATTACTGTGAGTTAAACAGCCTAGTAATAGATACATATTGCGGTGAATTAGCAGTGACATATTACTGTGAGTTAAACAGCCTAGTAATAGATACATATTGCGGTGAATTAGCAGTGACATATTGCGGTGAGTTAAACAGCCTGGTAATAGATACATATTGCGGTGAATTAGCAGTGACATATTGCGGTGAGTTAAACAGCCTGGTAATAGATACATATTGCGGTGAATTAGCAGTGACATATTTCTGTGAGTTAAACAGCCTAGTAATAGATACATATTGCGGTGAATTAACAGTGACATATTCCTGTGAGTTAAACAGCCTGGTAATAGATACATATTGCGGTGAATTAACAGTGACATATTCCTGTGAGTTAAACAGCCTGGTAATAGATACATATTGCGGTGAATTAACAGTGACATATTCCTGTGAGTTAAACAGCCTGGTAATAGATACATATTGCGGTGAATTAGCAGTGACATATTACTGTGAGTTAAACAGCCTGGTAATAGATACATATTGCGGTGAATTAGCAGTGACATATTGCGGTGAGTTAAACAGCCTAGTAATAGATACATATTGCGGTGAATTAGCAGTGACATATTGCGGTGAGTTAAACAGCCTGGTAATAGATACATATTGCGGTGAATTAGCAGTGACATATTGCGGTGAGTTAAACAGCCTGGTAATAGATACATATTGCGGTGAATTAGCAGTGACATATTGCGGTGAGGTAAACAGCCTGGTAATAGATACATATTGCGGTGAATTAACAGTGACATATTTCTGTGAGTTAAACAGCCTAGTAATAGATACATATTGCGGTGAATTAACAGTGACATATTCCTGTGAGTTAAACAGCCTGGTAATAGATACATATTGCGGTGAATTAACAATGACATATTACTGTGAGTTAAACAGCCTGGTAATAGATACATATTGCGGTGAATTAGCAGTGACATATTTTTGTGAGTTAAACAGCCTAGTAATAGATACATATTGCGGTGAATTAACAATGACATATTACTGTGAGTTAAACAGCCTGCAGTGTTCTTGCTGCTCCATTTAAGAGGGGCGCCCCGCCCCGCTATTCCATTTTGCCGCCCTCCTTTCACGTTCCCCGTCCTCCTTTATTTTTTAGCGTCCTCCTTTATTTTTTTAGCGTCCCTCTTTATTTTCCAGCACCTATCTCTGCTATTTCCAAATGCACTTTTTTTTCACACAAAAAACAACGATCAGTTTGCACACTGTGACACTGGACATCAAAGGAAACAAGCCGCGTTGTGTACGAAAAAGCAATTGACAAAATATTTACGACAGTTACCGTAACGTAATTTAACAGTATTTTTAACAGCTTCTATTTTGTCTAATATCTGTATCCATTTGTATGTTTGACAGACACAATAAAAGTTATATTTTATGTAAGCAATGAAAACATTTAATTTTTTACGGATTCGGCAATCTCAGATTGAAAAAAAAAACCCTCTTATTTGGCGCCAAATTTGTCACGTGATCAGAACGGTCATTCTGTCTTTTGTTTCCACTAACTATCGTTTGATATTTTGTCCTCAGTTGCAGATATAATTGTTTGAAACTGATGATTTTTACTTTCTGTTATTCTGTTTATTCAGTAGTTCTTTATAAAATATTGTAAACTTTTCATTTTGAACGCTTATAAAAACAACGGAAGTGGTAGTGTTTATCATTAAAGTCATTTATCTTGAGTGCCAAATAATATATACACCGTCTTTACAAAAACGAAACTACTTTTTATCAGCTGGCGATATTTTATCACAGCGATCGATTCATTCGATGAAGATGGAAATAACAAAAATGTATCTGACATTAGATCACTTTACAAACATCTTTATTGTTTTTCGTATATCTTGAAATCTTTATTAAAAATAATATTAAAACTGTGATCGGTCCAGCAAAACCGGAACTGCCCATGAATGTCAGACCGATATCATCTTCGGTTTAATTAAAAGACGAGTCTTCTTATAAACCCCTTTGCACTTTTTTGTAGGCAAAATAAGGAGTATGTCTTTTCTCAAAGTCTACCAACACAAAACAATATGGTAACCAAACTACTCCTCTCCCCCCGCCCCCCCCCCCTTTTTTGTTTGTTTTTGTTTGCTTTTCGTTTATTGGTGTGGGGTGGGGGTTTTTAAGGGTGTGGTGCCGAGCGGCCGCCCTCCTTTAATTTTCACCCAGCGAGAACACTGCAGCCTGGTAATAGATACATATTGCGGTGAATTAACAGTGACATATTTCTGTGAGTTAAACAACCTGGTAATAGATACATATTGCGGTGAATTAACAGTGACATATTTCTGTGAGTTAAACAGCCTGGTAATAGATACATATTGCGGTGAATTAGCAGTGACGTATTTCTGTGAGTTAAACAGCCTAGTAATAGATACATATTGCGGTGAATTAACAGTGACGTATTACTGTGAGTTAAACAGCCTGGTAATAGATACATATTGCGGTGAATTAGCAGTGACATATTTTTGTGAGTTAAACAGCCTAGTAATAGATATATATTGCGGTGAATTAACAATGACATATTACTGTGAGTTAAACAGCCTGCAGTGTTCTCGCTGCTCCATTTAAGAGGGGCGCCCCGCCCCGCTATTCCATTTTGCCGCCCTCCTTTCACGTTCCCCGTCCTCCTTTATTTTTTAGCGCCCTCCTTTATCTTTTTAGCGTCCCTCTTTATTTTCCAGCACCTATCTCTGCTATTTCCAAATGCACTTTTTTTTCACACAAAAAACAACGATTAGTCTGCACACTGTGACACTGGACATCAAAGGAAACAAGCCGCGTTGTGTACGAAAAAGCAATTGACAAAATATTTACGACAGTTACCGTAACGTAATTTAACAGTATTTTTAACAGCTTCTATTTTGTCTAATATCTGTATCCATTTGTATGTTTGACAGACACAATAAAAGTTATATTTTATGTAAGCAATGAAAACATTTTATTTTTTACGGATTCGGCAATCTCAGATTGAAAAAAAACCCTCTTATTTGGCGCCAAATTTGTCACGTGATCAGAACGGTCATTCTGTCTTTTGTTTCCACTAACTATCGTTTGATATTTTGTCCTCAGATGCAGATATAATTGTTTGAAACTGATGATTTTTACTTTCTGTTATTCTGTTTATTCAGTAGTTCTTTATAAAATATTGTAAACTTTTCATTTTGAACGCTTATAAAAACAACGGAAGTGGTAGTGTTTATCATTAAAGTCATTTATCTTGAGTGCCAAATAATATATACACCGTCTTTACAAAAACGAAACTACTTTTTATTAGCTGGCGATATTTTATCACAGCGATCGATTCATTCGATGAAGATGGAAATAACAAAAATGTATCTGACATTAGATCACTTTACAAACATCTTTATTGTTTTTCGTATATCTTGAAATCTTTATTAAAAATAATATTAAAACTGTGATCGGTCCAGCAAAACAGGAACTGCCCATGAATGTCAGACCGATATCATCTTCGGTTTAATTAAAAGACGAGTCTTCTTATAAACCCCTTTGCACTATTTTGTAGGCAAAATAAGGAGTATGTCTTTTCTCAAAGTCTACCAACACAAAACAATATGGTAACCAAACTACTCCTCTCCCCCCGCCCCCCCCCCCTTTTTTTGTTTGTTTTTGTTTGCTTTTCGTTTATTGGTGTGGGGTGGGGGTTTTTAAGGGTGTGGTGCCGAGCGGCCGCCCTCCTTTAATTTTCACCCAGCGAGAACACTGCAGCCTGGTAATAGATACATATTGCGGTGAATTAACAGTGACATATTTCTGTGAGTTAAACAGCCTGGTAATAGATACATATTGCGGTGAATTAACAGTGACATATTTCTGTGAGTTAAACAGCCTGGTAATAGATACATATTGCGGTGAATTAGCAGTGACATATTTCTGTGAGTTAAACAGCCTAGTAATAGATACATATTGCGGTGAATTAACAGTGACATATTTCTGTGAGTTAAACAGCCTGGTAATAGATACATATTATCACTGTGAGTTAATCAGCCTAGTAACAGTGACATATTATCACTGTGAGTTAAACACCCTAGTAAAAGTGACATATTATTACTGTGATTTAAACAGCCTAGTAACAGTGACATATTATCACTGTGAGTTAAACACCCTAGTAAAAGTGACATATTATTACTGTGAATTAAACAGCCTAGTAACAGTGACATATGTCTGTGAGTTAAACACACTAGTAACAACCTCCCTTCAAAACTAAGTTTCTAAACTGAATTTTCCTTTTTATTGGTGTAAAATTCGGACCTACCTGGCGTGCATGTTTTTTCATAGTGTGTCGATGCAGCATTATCGAAAAGATTCGTAGGTCCAGTGTATTTGAAACAAACGCCGCTCTTTAAGTCCACGGCTACGCAGTCTTTGCCGTCAGTACCAAGCGTGGTGTCACACAAAGTCTGACAGGCGCTAGTGGTGTTTGCGTTTGTATTGTAGCCTTTGTACAAAGCCTGATCTCCCTCCTTGCCCACTGTCCCACTGGACCACGTGCAGGCTCCTTCTACTGCTGGAATAAAGTCAAACTGAAACTATGATTACAAGTTAAAAAGTTAAAGGTCCTATGTCAAAGTTAAAACTACAATATCTCGTTATTATCACATTTATTTGTAATAAATAACTACAAATTAATCGATCTCACGTATAATGTGTCCATAATTAACTCTAGAATAATAATGTTTAAAAGTCTTCCACTGGACGACAAGAGGGACTACACGAATAATGTGTGGCTAAATATAACAAGGCCGTCATCTTTGCTTCTTTTGTCAGTTGACCGCAAAGAATTCTGGGTAAAGTTAGTGTGTTGAATGTTTAAACATAAAACAGTGACGTCACTAGTTAATGCGTGTGACATACTCTCAAGATTCCTCTCTAAAATAAAAAAGCATTCTACTAGTAAATGAAATTATTTAGTTGTAATATTTTATAGGAATATAGCTGAAGGTATAAACTTTATGTTTCAAATCAAAAATAAATAACTATTTTTGGAGGGAACCACCATTATTACAACTTTGACATAGCACCTTTAAAGTGGTGGGTTGTCACTGGAAAAAAAAAACAATTAGAGAATGGGACCAGATGATCGCTCTACCGACTGAACTAGACGCCGGTCCAAAATTATAATTACATTTAGCGCACTACTTGTAGTAAAATCGACATCAATTTCAACTTAAAGGGGTGATTTCATATAAAAAAAGGTGTTGCCAAAACAATATACAAAAATAAAACCTTTATACACTAAACATAACCAAAAACAATCAACAACAACAACATAAAAAACCCACAATATATTCCTAAAATCCTTCTAAAATTAGTCATGTTTTAATCGATGAAATGAGTCATTTTGTACAGAATGTTATGTATGGATGTTCCCTCCTCTGTTGGAAATGAGTTATTTATGGCGTACATAATAATGTAAATCCAATAATTAGAAACTCTTAAACCAAAGTAAAAAATATGAGCATCAGCGGTAGATTCTTTATAACTCGTTACAACCTATAAATTTACAACTGCTTCTTTATGGACGAAATATCTCAAGTGATTTCAGGAATAAAACAAATATTAATTTGTGTCCAAATATTTATTAAACAAATACATCGTTTTGATTTTAAAAGTTTAATGGTTTGACTGCACGTCACTATCTTTGCTTCTTTTCGTGTATATCCAGTTTGTTGCAAAATCCTATATCCTAAAATCCTCTTTTTTCAGTTTAATTGTTATCGAAATTAATTTGTATTTATTCTGGGTGAGACTGTGTACCCACCACGAGTGTTGTGACTATACCTTAAAACAGATCCTACCTACCTAACCAGCCATATTTCATAAAATAAAATAAAATATCTCAAATAAGCTAGTTACTTGAACGTTGTAGAAGAGCAACAGCTATAACAAGCCAAAAGGTCACGTCAGCTTTCTTCCTCATGATCTCTGAAAGAAGATTAAAAACAAATAGTGCGTTCACAACTGTTTAGAATACACTCAGTAACTGTCCTCCTGTATGCGGATTGGAAAGGATGTCTCGTGTTGGGGAGTGGCAGTCCTCCTATAAGCAAAGTTAATGACAATTCAAGGGTCCACAATCTTGACGCGGTGAGATTGTACTGGGGATAATAAATGTATATTAAAAACGTTCATGACAATGGTGCTAGCAGTGACGACCTTGGCAAATGGCTCTGTCATTAGTCAAGTATCTTGTCATTCGGATTCAGATGTATGTACATAAAAATACAAAACTAAACTTTAGACAACATTCGTGAGTGTTACTGCTGCAGTACTGTCTATAGCTAAGAATACAGGAGCGAATGCAAATTTGTTTTTAATGAGGGGGTTCAACGTTTAAAAAGGATCCTACAGCAATCACAGAGGGGGTGAAATATTTAGAAAGGGCACCTATAAAATTCAAAAGTACATAATTTTATAATTTACATTATATGTGGCAATATACCCTCATAGCACCAAGCCGACGGAGATATTACATACCCCTCCCCCACCAAAAATACGAATAAATACATTGTATTCAGAGGGGGGGGGAGACAGAGACACACAGAGAGAGAGACACAGAGAGAGAGAGAGAGAGAGAGAGAGAGAGAGAGAGAGAGAGAGAGAGAGAGAGAGAGAAAAGAGAGAGAGAGAGAGAGAGATAGAGACAGACAGACAGACAGACAGATAGATAGATACATGTAGACAGATAGTAAAGAGAAATAGAGAAAAACCCTCTGGCACAACATAGACTACTCCTACTGACAAAATAAAAAGGGAGTTCTATCCTCCGACCTATCGCACTAAGCTAGATCCCAGCCATGGTTACTGTGGATATACATCAAACTATAATGCTGATTCTATTATACGTGAAAACCGTTAGTGGTTGCATATGAGCGTATGCTATTAAAATGATATATCGTGTGATTCATAAACAAAACGTCCCACTTTTTGAAGTTGAATAGTATGCAACATAGATTTGCACAAAACCAGCTTATTATAATCTCTGTTGGTGGTAAAACTGTATTGTGCTATATAGGTTACGTTCAAAATCGAGTATGAAATAAATCTTAATCCAAAAAGAAAAGAAGAAAAAAGAAACTATTCTATTGAGTTAAAGATTGTCTATTATTTCTTTGAAGACTACATCTGTCGCCAGCTGACTGTTTAGCATCAGACTGCGATTCGTCGCCGATCCTGTGTGCTCTTGCGATGGTGTTCCGACGATCGGCATCAATCGGTGATCCAAAATATGATCCGTCACAAGAGTTCAACAGGATCCCGACCGTCAGACACAGATCGCAGGCGACGTGAGCGTGCGTACGACAATGTTCATGCATCCGAAACTATACTTTTTATTTATAACCAATCAGCGTCCACCTGTATGTTCCTTTTAAAAATAAACTTTATTAATTTCTCAATTCATTTGTTTTACCTATGGCGAAGAATGTGTGAAGTCCGAACAATTCATTGTTCTTTAGTTATTGTCACAGATCTTTCAGTTACCTGGCCACTTTCTGTTCTCATGTGTAATGTCGACACCTTTTTGCTACCAGTTTTGCAGATATTAGTGTTAAAACTATACATGTACAAGGAATTATTTTATAATTACTCCGTAAGTTAATGAGTACTGGCATCCGGGTGACGTAATCCTTAAACAGTAAAGAAACAGACAATTTATACATTACGATGATGAAAATACATAATTATAGATATATATTTCTTAGTTTTTAAAATTGTTATTAAAAGAAAGACCGACGCCATATAACCGTAAATAAAATGTGTTGAGTGCGTCGTTAAATAAAACATTTCCTTCCTTCATTTTGAAACCAGATTGTGTACACAGTTTCGAAATATTTTTGTTGTATTGAAGATGTATGGATGGCATTAGTCATATTGAAGTTAAGAAACATGTTTTAAAATAATATACTTGCAATAGACAAGACTTTTACCAGTTTTTCTTCAAATCTGATTTGTATAGTCACTTGCTGGTATTCATACAAACAACTGTATAGTTAATTGTGATGTGATTGCTTACTCTTGTTCTGTATAAACGTCGTTAAGCCTTAGTTTTTGGTTATCTAAACTAAGTTGAAAAGAGATATATAGGTATTGCTGTCTACGTAAAGGGACTAATCTAAGTTTATAGCCATTTTAACGTGTTTCCGGCAAATATAACGTTTCAAAAATGATTATAATAAAATGTATTAACATGTTCTTGCTTTGAATATGGATATCTCTTACATTATGGGCCATAGCATGAACAGAGAAAAATGTGAATGGCCGTTTGATATCATTTATCTTACGAGTTGTTCAACGATATGAATATTAACTCAAAAACACCAGTATTCTGTTTCTTAGACATCCTTGAAAAAGGTCTTTCTCGGAGAAATGTGACACACGGAATTGCCTGTATGCAAAAAGGCAATGCTTCCAGGTGGCCAGTTCCATGCAGCATCGCCCTCGTACTGGTATGCCAACATTAGCATCGTGCCATGAATACCATATCTCGTACACATGACATTACGTCAACACACTGTCAGTGTCTTACGGACCAACAGAAGTTGTAACAGGTACACAGGTCTCTGACCAGACAAGCCGGGATAGTCTACGAGCCAACATTTGATCTCGCAAACAGTTAGACCACGTCTTCTCCCAGTTTTCGGACAGCATGTCAAGACTGGTGTAGACGTCACACACGCTAAACACTTGCTGAATAGCGGAAGACGTCACGCACGCTAAACACTTGCTGAATAGCGGAGGGTACTATTCACAGACGAGTTTAGGTGTGTTCTGCACTTCAGCTACACCAGAATCATTTCTGTCGTCCAGGTGCGAGATTTGTAGATGTTAAGGTGAACAGGGTCAGATATGGCAGAGTAATATTAATTATTGATGATATGCTGTGGAATGTTTGTACACTATAGGATTCCTCTGAACATTACCCATGGAAACCTGACGAAAAGTAGCAGGTATAAGGACGAGATGTTTTAGCCTTTAGTTCTTCCGTCATGTCGCCAAATTGACCTTGGTGTTTATTTTGCACGACAGTGCCAGACGCCACCATTCCAGGCTTGTAACATATTTCCTCATTCAAAATGGTATCCAGCGTATGAATCGGCCGGCATCATCTCCAGATATGTCATCTATTAAACATGTCTGGGACGAGCTGGGCAGAGGATTGAGAGACAATCATAGGACGCAGATGTTCCAGAATTGGGACAATCCCACTAGGCAGAGTGGTAGGCTACACTATAGGAGTTCATTGTTGAAATAGAGGTGTTTTCTGGGACTTTGTTTGTTTTTACACTGTAGTAATACTCTGCGGATTTTCGGAATATCAATTCCCACACTGAAAGCGACAGTGCAAACTATACACCGAAGCCGGCTGTTTATGTTTTTTTAATTCTTTAAGATTCATTCATTTCAACTTATTTTCGTGTTTATATCCAATTAAGGTTCAAGCACGCTGTGTGCTGGACACACACCTCAGCTATCTGGAACATCTGTCCAGGACAGTGGGTTTGTTGTTAGTTGGTTAGTGGTTAGTGAGAGATAATATGGTGTAGTGGCCACACACCTACCCATTGAGCCCTTATGAACTCGCTCTGGGTTGAAGCCGGTACCAGTATCAGTAAAAGTGTGATATCACATATCAAAATAGTAGCACAAGAATTCTTATTTACGTTCAAGAATTCTTGTTTTAGATTCTATGCTATGATTGACAGTATCAGTAAAAGTGTGATATCGCATATCAAAATAGTAGCACAAGAATTCTTATTTACGTTCAAGAATTCTAGTTTTGGATTCTATGCTATGATTGACAGTATCAGTAAAAGTGTGATATCGCATATCAAAATAGTAGGACAAGAATTCTTATTTACGTTCCAAAATTGTTTTGCATGAATTGTTTAATTAAATTTATTGGCGAAACTATTTGATTTTACTATCAATCATAGCATAGAATCCAAAACTAGAATTCTTGAAGAATACCCGCCTCGGTGGCGCAGTGGTTAAGCCATCGGACTACAGGCTGGTAGGTACAGAGTTCGCAGCCCGATACCGGCTCCAACCCAGAGCGAGTTCTTGAGGAGTTGATCGTGACGGTGTTGACATTTTACTAAATTCGGATACATATTAAATAAAATAAAGATGAGTGGCTGGGTAGTTATTCAGTATAATATATAGGGTTTTATGTTTTGGAACACTTAGATCTGCAATAGTTTTCATCATCGTGGCGGAGTTGTCATAGTAATTTTCTACTCGCCAAATGTTTTCCGTTATATCATATCCAACACTTTGATTATGTAGCAGTAAAAAAATAAGTGTTAGTTTTACCACATAAACCTTACCACAGTATCAACTGACTGGATTATTTATACAATTTCACTTATCTGCTTATGGTAAGTTTATGTGACGGAGATGACATCACTCCTGGAGACATTGCAAACATTCTAATTAAGCACCTTAATACAATATTCAATACAGATTGTGATATATGTTTATGAGTACCAACTTCCAGTCTTGCCTATAGTGATTTTCATTTTCTTTTTTTTTTTTTTTTCGTTTTTCTTTTCTTTTTTTCGTTTTTTTTTTGGGGGGTGGGGTGGTGTTCCTAGCATCAAGATGTCAGATTAGTAACTAAAACAAGATACCCATAACAAAGGGACGTACAAAGAGCTGCAATTTGTCCCGAAAGGAACCTCTGCCATAAAACCCAGTATATAGCTGCTGGTCATTAATAACTTTCCCTGCATCAGACTTCGGCCAGGTTATCACATACCGTAATTGGTTTATAATAGGTTATCATATAATAGGTTCATGGAAATATATATATATATATATATATATATATATATATATATATATATATATTTGTCAGTGAGTGAAAAGGACATTATGAATCTGTCCCTTTTACTGTGGGATGACCCATATAATTTTATAGTTGTACTTTGTAAAATTGCGTCCTCTCTTTATAAAATATTGCATTGCCAAAATATTTTTGGTGGGTTTATTATTATTTTTTTATTTATTTATATATATTTTTTTTTTTTTGGGGGGGGGGTCATGATGTTTTTGTGGGTTAATGCTGTTTGTTTTGTTTTTTGTTTGCTTGTATCTTTGTTTTGTTGCTGTTTATTTAGTTTAGTTTAGTGTTTGTTTGTTTGGTGGTTTTATTTGGGGAGGGGGGGTTGGGGGTAAGGAAAGGGGGCGTAACTGACAGTTGATTCAATGACGACAAATTCTACTATGAAATCATCGTATTTAGTTGCCCGACTTAATTTATGCTTCTTATAAACAACAATTTAAAAAAACCAGTTGCATAAATTACACTCAAAATTATTCAAATGTTTACTTAATGGTTAAATGTCGTGACAGTTTTTACAGGTATTACTCCATTGAATTTGAACGGCATTGTACTCTTCGTGTGCGTCATTCAGTACGTTTGTTATTCCTTGCTGGACGTCTTGAATGCGAGCTTCCATGCGAGCATGTGTCTGGAATCATTTTCATGCATGCTTTACAACCATTCACTGTTGAAAATAGAGGCCAGTATAGTTTCACCTACGCATTGTTTGTCCTGTTATATCCACTTCTGTAATGCTTCTTTCTAACAGAACGAATTATATGCACTATCAAATGGCCTGCCAGTAGCTTTCTTGATATGCTAACAGTGTTCCTGTGTTATTGTATTGTGTGTATTGTATTGTCTGAAGATGACAACACTTGTCAGCCTTGTGCTAATATACACATTCATAAAATGTATGATTATCTGGTTCTGATCAGAGGTTTTGAGACTCGTTTTTTATTTACTTTTTTTTTTTTTTTTTTTTTGAGGGTGTGTGGAGAATCACTACCCTCCCAAAAGGTGGCATCTCATTCGGTTTCTGCATTATATAATTCCAATTGTTATATAACTTCACTGGATTTATTGTACTAAAGGGGAGTATATGTAATATTGTATAGTATACAGTGACAGCCCAGTACAACTGCAATGTGGATAAAGGAGTTGAACTACTTTGAACAACAACAAAAAAACACGAATATTTTAACATTCATGTATATATAATTGTGTATTTTTCATGATTTAATTAATTCAGTAAATAGACTGCCAAAATGGGCCAAGAAATACACCGACGTCAGATAACTGTACTTAAAATGTGTTGAGTGCGTCGCTAAATAAAACACTTTCTTCCTTTATAATTGCAATAGACATACCGACGTCAGATAACCGTACTGAACATGTGTTGAGTGCGTCGTTAAATAAAACATTTATTTCTTTCTCTTTTTAATATTCACAAAATCTAATAGGATTCAAAGTGAATAATTTTAAATAAATTAAAGAAAAAATTAAATAATATTCGCGTTTCCTCTGTAATTAAGTATATAAATGTATTACAGTTCCCATTTCAGTGTACCAAATAAATACAAACGTATTATTCCCACATATAATGTTATGGAAATCGTGGCGCACTTGACCATTATTTACAGGAGCAGTCACGGTCTTGTTCAAACTTCTCTTTGACGCTGCTGTCTGCAGAACTACGATTTTAATTGCTAACTGATTTTTCTATCGGATTCACTAGGCTAAGTAGAGAATTTCTCTATAATCCTGCGAAAAGCTACTTTCAGCCAGTGCACCACGACTGATATATCAATGACCGTGGTATATGTTATCTTGTCTAAGGGAATGCGCCCCCCCCCCCCCCCCCCCCGCCTGTTACCGACCAAGGTCGGGCTGCTGGTGCTCCCTTGCACCTTTCCTGTCCTGGACGGCTCTTGTGCCCAGGACAGGCGTGCGCTACAATGTGCACGTAAAGCCCTATTTACCTGACCTGACCTGGATGGGGCATATAAAAGATCCCCTGCAACTAATGGGAAAATGTAGCTAGTTTCCTCTCGAAGACTATGTCAAAACTAATGAATGTTTGACATCCAATAACCGATGGTTAAAATAAATCAATGTGCTCTAGTGGTGTCGTTAAACAAAACAAACTTTAACCATTTAAATAGCAGTCAGTTCGTTGCCCTAAATAATTGTTTTTGTTAATAATAATAATGGTAATAATAATAATAATAATAATAATAGTAATAATATTGACAATTTAGAAACAAAACTTAATCGTTTCAGAGGGTAGCCGCATATTTAAATTATATACACACATGTATATATATATAAACACACACACACACACACAGTGTGTGTGTGAGAGAGAGAGAGAGAGAGAGAGAGAGAGAGAGAGAGAGAGAGAGAGAGAGAGAGAGAGAGAGACATACGCTCACATACACATACACACAAAATCACACACACAGACAGACAAAGACACATACATATACACGCACGCGCGCGCACACACACACACACACACATACATACAAAATCACACATACACACACACACACAATCACACGCACACACACGCACAGAGAGGAAACACGCTGTCACCCTTCATGGGCTACCCTTTTCGATTAGCAGCAAGGCATCTTTTATATGCACCATCCAACAGACAGGATAACACATACCACGGCCTTTGATATACCAGTCGTGGTGCAATGGCTGGAGCGAGTAATAGGTCAATGGGCCCACCGACGGGGATCGATCCACACACTCAAACACATACACACACAGAGACACATATATACACACAGAATCACACATAGAAAGAAATGTTTTATTTAACGACGCACTCAACACATTTTATTTACGGTTATATGGCGTCAACCATATGGTTAAGGACCACACAGATTTTGAGAGGAAACCCGCTGTCGCCACTACATGGGCTACTCTTCCGATTAGCAGCAAGGGATTTTGTATTTGCGCTTCCCACAGGCGGGATAGCACAAACCATGGCCTTTGTTGAACCAGTTATGGATCACTGGTCGGTGCAAGTGGTTTACACCTACCCATTGAGCCTTGCGGAGCACTCACTCAGGGTTTGGAGTCGGTATCTGGATTAAAAATCCCATGCCTCGACCGGGGTCCGAACCCAGAACCTACCGGCCTGCAGACCGATGGCCTACCACGACGCTACCGAGGCCGGTAGAATCACACACAGAGACATTTGGTTATAAAGTCAAAATTATCCCACCTATAACCTTTCCAGGGATAAGGCCAGGGGAGGAGGGGGGGGGGGGGGGGGGACATGCCTGAACCCTAGTGGACATAGGCATGTAAATACTGGTTTGAAACCTTGAAAGTGTGAAGTCTGAAGCTGTACAATAACCTGGATACTGACATTAGAAATATTGTTCTAGATACACACACACCATGGAGAGTGTTAACTCCACCAGGGGTAAAGCTAAACTAATTAATGAGGGTTATATTTATGTTCTAGATACACATACACCATGGAGAGTGTTAACTCCACCAGGGGTAAAGCTAAACTAATTAATGAGGGTTATATTTATGTTCTAGATACACACACACCATGGAGAGTGTTAACTCCACCAGGGGTAAAGCTAAACTAATTAATGAGGGTTATATTTATGTTCTAGATACACACACACCATGGAGAGTGTTAACTCCACCAGAGGTAAAGCTAAACTAATTAATGAGGGTTATATTTATGTTCTAGACACACACACACCATGGAGAGTGTTAACTCCACCAGGGGTAAAGCTAAACTAATTAATGAGGGTTATATTTATGTTCTAGATACACACACACCATGGAGAGTGTTAACTCCACCAGGGGTAAAGCTAAACTAATTAATGAGGGTTATATTTATGTTCTAGATACACACACACCATGGAAAGTGTTAACTCCACCAGGGGTAAAGCTAAACTAATTAATGAGGGTTATATTTATGTTCTAGATACACACACACCATGGAGAGTGTTAACTCCACCAGGGGTAAAGCTAAACTAATTAATGAGGGTTATATTTATGTTCTAGATACACACACACCATGGAGAATGTTAACTCCACCAGGGATAAAGCTAAACTAATTAATGAGGGTTATATTTATGTTCTAGATACACACACACCATGGAGAGTGTTAACTCCACCAGGGGTAAAGCTAAACTAATTAATGAGGGTGATATTTATGTAAAACAGAAATCTCTTGTAGGCGGTGTTATTTCTTATTAATGTGAGTTGCGAAAAAAGGGAAAACTAAACAGTGGTCAGTGTAAAGCTAAAATAAAAGTTTTAGATGGGGAAGTTGTGGGGGGGGGGGGGGGGGGGTATGACCGGGGGGAAATGAATGGGGGGAATACCAAGGGGGGGGGGGGACCGGGGAAAAATGCCCTGCTACCCACATTTTGAACTTGTTCATGCTTTTTCGTCTCTTTGGTGAAACTCTTGCACATGAAGGATGCCACCGGTTGGACAGGATATGCTCATCTTTCGCGAACACCTGATTCATGAGTGCATGTTATTACAGCTGTACTTAGTCTATTGAGCTCTGTCCTGTGCTAGCTTTGGGTTAATAATGAATCGCAGTGTTCTTTTTGGTGGTGCAAGAGTGTTAAAATCTCCAGTACAGGATATCCGCGGGAGTGGCTATCCTCGAAGAATCAACCGCTATTTTGTTAAATGCTCATTCGACTAAACATTGTGCACAGATACGTTTATCATAGTTTGACACCCAATTGCCGATGTATTTTTCGTACCTTGTGTCGTTAAACATTCATTAATTCAGATACGTTTATCATAGTTTGACACCCAATTGCCGATGTATTTTTCGTACCTTGTGTCGTTAAACATTCATTAATTCAGATACGTTTATCATAGTTTGACACCCAATTGCCGATGTATTTTTCGTACCTTGTGTCGTTAAACATTCAT
The DNA here is from genome assembly GCF_016097555.1 of Gigantopelta aegis. Classification (NCBI taxonomy): domain Eukaryota; kingdom Metazoa; phylum Mollusca; class Gastropoda; order Neomphalida; family Peltospiridae; genus Gigantopelta; species Gigantopelta aegis. Next base: position 5,181,152 of record NC_054706.1, read on the forward strand.
TACTTCAAATACGTTTATCACAGTTTGACACCCAATTGCCGATGTATTTTTCGTACCTTGTGTCGTTAAACATTCATTAATTCAGATACGTCCCTGATTATGTAATACGGTTTTGTCGTTCAAATTTGAAACGTATATATATATATTCATTTGTTTACTCTCTATCTCACTCTCCTTCTCTATCTTCCGCTGTCCCCCTCACTCTTTCGTTGTCCCTCACCCCCGTTCTCTGTCCCTCTATCTCTGTCCCTCACCCTCTTTCGATCTTAATCTTAGTCTTATTTATGACTCTCTGATGATGATTTGCACACCATGCTAGACAAGGTGGCGGGGGTGGGTGGTAGTCAAATCTTCAAACACGGGCAAAACGATAGAGATATTCCAGCAAAATATACTAACCTGAGACCTTTTTACCATGTATGTAACTTTATATTATAATATTTTCACTCTTGTTTGACATTTTATACTGGTAACATTCGCTCATGGGTTAAAAATATTTCTTATCCGGTTAAATTGCCAACATAACAATATCAAACTAAACAATACATGGTGTATGGTTACAGTCAACACGACATGTTATATGGCATTTTTTATATGAAAATAGTCAGTGAAATACCCATTGTGTTACTTATGTCTCTTGGTATAGGTTGTCCTGTTTCAAAGCAGTATTTCGTAACCATTGACAAACACAAGGGTTATGCACCACACTCGATGAGTGCACCCCACTCTCTGCCCACCGTCCTAACTCAAGGCTAAAGGTCAATTCATACTTTTATTGCCGACCTCGTGCGCAATTGAAATATAATTTTTTTATTAGGTAAACTAAAAAGCGTTGAACGAACGTGAAAAATCAAGATTTGGTTTGAACAGAAGGAGGACTGGGTAAATGAACTCCTCGCCAACAAGAGTCGGCGGTGAAGTATAAATCTAGGTTTAGGGTTTAAATACACCGTCAAAGAAAAGACAGGAAATTTAAGCCTACAGAACATAACTATTAAACGTCCGTCAAGCTGACGCGAAATTCAACCTATTCAGATCGATATGACATCTTGCTTAGCTTTTACATTAAAATGACAATCCTTGCTTGTAAACGTGTTTATGACCAAACGTCGATTCACACACTGTAGTAATTCGTTTTCCATGCAAGATACCCGGTCCGCGTGTTGCTTTGGGTGTTATATTTCAGTCGAGGAATTTTTATTGCCATAATCTTTTTCACGGACGGGTGCAAAATGATTAAGGATAGCATCTTTAATTATTAGAATAGACGAATGTCAAAACCTATATTAGCTCTGGAACTTTTTTTTTGGCCGACCGTTCAAAATTGCGCACAATTTCCTCAACCCAAATTGCACACCTTTTTCTCTTTGGCATAATACTTTGCTCCATTCCAATTCAATAGCACCATCAACCCCGCCACACACACACACCCCGCCTCCGCCTGCTACTGACCACGGTCGGGCTGCTGGTGCTCCCTTGCACCTGCCAGTGCAGGCGGTCCCTTCTCTCCCCCTACCTCACCTTTCCTGCCCAGGACAGGCGTGCGTTACAACAGCTTGCTCTGAATGTGCACGTAAAGCCCTATGACCTGACCTGACGAGACGACGGTATACACAGTATATGTTTAACGACACCTCAGCACATCAAACGAAGGTATACACAATACATGTGTAACGACACCTCAGCACATCAAACGAAGGTATACACAGTACATGTTTACCGACACCTCAGCACATCAAACGACGGTATACACAGTACATGCTTAACGACACCTCAGCACATCAAACGACGGTATACACAGTACATGTTTAACGACACATCAAACGACGGTATACACAGTACATGTTTAACGACACCTCAGCACATCAAACGAAGGTATACACAGTACATGTTCAACGACACCTCAGCACATCAAACGACCGTATACACAGTACATGTTCAACGACACCTCAGCACATCAAACGACGGTATACACAGTACATGTTCAACGACACCTCAGCACATCAAACGACCGTATACACAGTACATGTTCAACGACACCTCAGCACATCAAACGACGGTATACACAGTACATGTTCAACGACACCTCAGCACACCAAACGAAGGTATACACAGTACATGTTCAACGACACCTCAGCACACCAAACGACCGTATACACAGTACATGTTCAACGACCCCTCAGCACATCAAACGACGGTATACACAGTACATGTTCAACGACACCTCAGCACATCAAACGACCGTATACACAGTACATGTTCAACGACACCTCAGCACATCAAACGACGGTATACACAGTACATGTTCAACGACACCTCAGCACATCAAACGACGGTATACACAGTATATGTTTAATGACACCTCAGCATTATTAGAATAGACGAACGAGACGACCGTATACACAGTACATGTTCAACGACACCTCAGCACATCAAACGACGGTATACACAGTACATGTTCAACGACACCTCAGCACATCAAACGACGGTATACACAGTATATGTCTAACGACACCTCAGCATTATTAGAATAGACGAACGAGACGACGGTATACACAGTATATGTTTAACGACACCTCAGCACATCAAATGAAGGTATACACAGTATATGTTTAACGACACCTCAGCACATCAAACGAAGGTATACACAGTATATGTTTAACGACACCTCAGCACATCAAACGACGGTATACACAGTATATGTTTAACGACACCTCAGCACATCAAACGAACGTATACACAGTATATGTTTAACGACACCTCAGCAGATAAAACGACGGTATACACAGTATATGTTTAACGACACCTCAGCAGATAAAACGACGGTATACACAGTATATGTTTAACGACACCTCAGCACATCAAACGACGGTATACACAGTATATGTTTAACGACACCTCAGCACATCAAACGACGGTATACACAGTATATGTTTAACGACACCTCAGCACATCAAACGACGGTATACACAGTATATGTTTAACGACACCTCAGCACATCAAACGAAGGTATACACAGTACATGTTTAACGACACCTCAGCACATCAAACGAAGGTATACACAGTACATGTTTACCGACACCTCAGCACATCAAACGACGGTATACATAGTGCATGCTTAACGACACCGCAGCACATCAAACGACGGTATACACAGTACATGTTTAATGACACATCAAACGACGGTATACACAGTACATGTTTAACGACACCTCAGCACATCAAACGAAGGTATACACAGTACATGTTCAACGACACCTCAGCACATCAAACGACCGTATACACAGTACATGTTCAACGACACCTCAGCACATCAAACGACCGTATACACAGTACATGTTCAACGACACCTCAGCACATCAAACGACGGTATACACAGTACATGTTCAACGACACCTCAGCACATCAAACGACCGTATACACAGTACATGTTCAACGACACCTCAGCACATCAAACGACGGTATACACAGTACATGTTCAACGACACCTCAGCACACCAAACGAAGGTATACACAGTACATGTTCAACGACAACTCAGCACATCAAACGAAGGTATACACAGTACATGTTCAACGACACCTAAGCACATCAAACGACCGTATACACAGTACATGTTCAACGACACCTCAGCACATCAAACGACGGTATACACAGTACATGTTCAACGACACCTCAGCACACCAAACGAAGGTATACACAGTACATGTTCAACGACACCTCAGCACATCAAACGAAGGTATACACAGTACATGTTCAACGACACCTCAGCACATCAAACGACCGTATACACAGTACATGTTCAACGACACCTCAGCACATCAAACGACGGTATACACAGTGCATGTTCAACGACACCTCAGCACATCAAACGAAGGTATACACAGTACATGTTCAACGACACCTCAGCACATCAAACGAAGGTATACACAGTATGTTTAACGACACCTCAGCACATCAAACGACGGTATACACAGTATATGTTTAACGACACCTCAGCACATCAAACGAACGTATACACAGTATATGTTTAACGACACCTCAACAGATAAAACGACGGTATACACAGTATATGTTTAACGACACCTCAGCAGATAAAACGACGGTATACACAGTATATGTTTAACGACACCTCAGCACATCAAACGACGGTATACATAGTACATGCTTAACGACACCTCAGCCCATCAAACGACGGTATACACAGTACATGTTTAACGACACATCAAACGACGGTATACACAGTACATGTTCAACGACACCTCAGCACATCAAACGACCGTATACACAGTACATGTTCAACGACACCTCAGCACATCAAACGACGGTATACACAGTACATGTTCAACGACACCTCAGCACACCAAACGACGGTGTACACAGTACATGTTCAACGACACCTCAGCACATCAAACGAAGGTATACACAGTACATGTTCAACGACACCTCAGAACATCAAACGACCGTATACACAGTACATGTTCAACGACACCTCAGCACATCAAACGACGGTATACACAGTGCATGTTCAACGACACCTCCGCACATCAAACGACCGTATACACAGTACATGTTCAACGACACCTCAGCACATCAAACGACGGTATACACAGTACATGTTCAACGACACCTCAGCACACCAAACGAAGGTATACACAGTACATGTTCAACGACACCTCAGCACATCAAACGAAGGTATACACAGTACATGTTCAACGACACCTCAGCACATCAAACGACGGTATACACAGTACATGTTTAACGACACCTCAGCATATCAAACGACCGTATACACAGTACATGTTCAACGACACCTCAGCACATCAAACGACGGTATACACAGTGCATGTTCAACGACACCTCAGCACATCAAACGAAGGTATACACAGTACATGTTCAACGACACCTCAGCACATCAAACGAAGGTATACACAGTATGTTTAACGACACCTCAGCACATCAAACGACGGTATACACAGTATATGTTTAACGACACCTCAGCACATCAAACGAACGTATACACAGTATATGTTTAACGACACCTCAGCAGATAAAACGACGGTATACACAGTATATGTTTAACGACACCTCAGCAGATAAAACGACGGTATACACAGTATATGTTTAACGACACCTCAGCACATCAAACGACGGTATACATAGTACATGCTTAACGACACCTCAGCCCATCAAACGACGGTATACACAGTACATGTTTAACGACACATCAAACGACGGTATACACAGTACATGTTTAACGACACCTCAGCACATCAAACGAAGGTATACACAGTACATGTTCAACGACACCTCAGCACATCAAACGACCGTATACACAGTACATGTTCAACGACACCTCAGCACATCAAACGACCGTATACACAGTACATGTTCAACGACACCTCAGCACATCAAACGACGGTATACACAGTACATGTTCAACGACACCTCAGCCCATCAAACGACCGTATACACAGTACATGTTCAACGACACCTCAGCACACCAAACGAAGGTATACACAGTACATGTTCAACGACACCTCAGCACATCAAACGACGGTATACATAGTACATGCTTAACGACACCTCAGCCCATCAAACGACGGTATACACAGTACATGTTTAACGACACATCAAACGACGGTATACACAGTACATGTTTAACGACACCTCAGCACATCAAACGACGGTATACACAGTACATGTTCAACGACACCTCAGCACATCAAACGAAGGTATACACAGTACATGTTCAACGACACCTCAGCACATCAAACGACCGTATACACAGTACATGTTCAACGACACCTCAGCACATCAAACGACGGTATACACAGTGCATGTTCAACGACACCTCCGCACATCAAACGACCGTATACACAGTACATGTTCAACGACACCTCAGCACATCAAACGACGGTATACACAGTACATGTTCAACGACACCTCAGCACACCAAACGAAGGTATACACAGTACATGTTCAACGACACCTCAGCACATCAAACGAAGGTATACACAGTACATGTTCAACGACACCTCAGCACATCAAACGACGGTATACACAGTACATGTTCAACGACACCTCAGCACATCAAACGACCGTATACACAGTACATGTTCAACGACACCTCAGCACATCAAACGACGGTATACACAGTACATGTTCAACGACACCTCAGCACATCAAACGAAGGTATACACAGTACATGTTCAACGACACCTCAGCACATCAAACGAAGGTATACACAGTACATGTTTAACGACACCTCAGCACATCAAACGACGGTATACACAGTATATGTTTAACGACACCTCAGCACATCAAACGAACGTATACACAGTACATGTTTAACGACACCTCAGCACATCAAACGACGGTATACACAGTATATGTTTAACGACACCTCAGCACATCAAACGACGGTATACACAGTACATGTTCAACGACACCTCAGCACATCAAACGACGGTATACACAGTACATGCTTAACGACACCTCAGCCCATCAAACGACGGTATACACAGTACATGTTTAACGACACATCAAACGACGGTATACACAGTACATGTTTAACGACACCTCAGCACATCAAACGAAGGTATACACAGTACATGTTCAACGACACCTCAGCACATCAAACGACCGTATACACAGTACATGTTCAACGACACCTCAGCACATCAAACGACGGTATACACAGTACATGTTCAACGACACCTCAGCACATCAAACGACGGTATACACAGTACATGTTCAACGACACCTCAGCCCATCAAACGACCGTATACACAGTACATGTTCAACGACACCTCAGCACACCAAACGAAGGTATACAGAGTACATGTTCAACGACACCTCAGCACACCAAACGAAGGTATACACAGTACATGTTCAACGACACCTCAGCACATCAAACGACCGTATACACAGTACATGTTCAACGACACCTCAGCACATCAAACGACGGTATACACAGTACATGTTCAACGACACCTCAGCACATCAAACGACCGTATACACAGTACATGTTCAACGACACCTCAGCACATCAAACGACGGTATACACAGTACATGTTCAACGACACCTCAGCACATCAAACGACGGTATACACAGTACATGTTCAACGACACCTCAGCACATCAAACGAAGGTATACACAGTACATGTTCAACGACACCTCAGCACATCAAACGAAGGTATACACAGTACATGTTCAACGACACCTCAGCACATCAAACGACGGTATACACAGTACATGTTTAACGACACCTCAGCACATCAAACGACGGTATACACAGTACATGTTCAACGACACCTCAGCACATCAAACGACGGTATACACAGTACATGTTCAACGACACCTCAGCACATCAAACGAAGGTATACACAGTACATGTTCAACGACACCTCAGCACATCAAACGACGGTATACACAGTACATGTTCAACGACACCTCAGCACATCAAACGACCGGTATACACAGTACATGTTTAACGACACATCAAACGACGGTATACACAGTACTAACGACACCTCAGCACATCAAACGAAGGTATACACAGTACATGTTCAACGACACCTCAGCACATCAAACGACGGTATACACAGTACATGTTCAACGACACCTCAGCACATCAAACGACGGTATACACAGTACATGTTCAACGACACCTCAGCACATCAAACGACGGTATACACAGTACATGTTCAACGACACCTCAGCACATCAAACGACGGTATACACAGTACATGTTCAACGACACCTCAGCACATCAAACGACGGTATACATAGTACATCACGACACCTCACATCAAACGAAGGTATACACAGTACATGTTCAACGACACCTCAGCACATCAAACGACGGTATACACAGTACATGTTCAACGACACCTCAGCACATCAAACGACGGTATACACAGTACAGTATGTTTAACGACACCTCAGCACATCAAACGAACGTATACACAGTATATGTTTAACGACACCTCAGCAGATAAAACGACGGTATACACAGTATATGTTTAACGACACCTCAGCAGATAAAACGACGGTATACACAGTATATGTTTAACGACACCTCAGCACATCAAACGACGGTATACATAGTACATGCTTAACGACACCTCAGCCCATCAAACGACGGTATACACAGTACATGTTTAACGACACATCAAACGACGGTATACACAGTACATGTTTAACGACACCTCAGCACATCAAACGAAGGTATACACAGTACATGTTCAACGACACCTCAGCACATCAAACGACCGTATACACAGTACATGTTCAACGACACCTCAGCACATCAAACGACCATATACACAGTACATGTTCAACGACACCTCAGCACATCAAACGACGGTATACACAGTACATGTTCAACGACACCTCAGCCCATCAAACGACCGTAATCACAGTACATGTTCAACGACACCTCAGCACACCAAACGAAGGTATACACAGTACATGTTCACCGCACCTCAGCACATCAAACGAAAGTATACACAGTACATGTTCAACGACACCTCAGCACATCAAACGACCGTATACACAGTACATGTTCAACGACACCTCAGCACATCAAACGACGGTATACACAGTACATGTTCAACGACACCTCAGCACATCAAACGACCGTATACACAGTACATGTTCAACGACACCTCAGCACATCAAACGACGGTATACACAGTACATGTTCAACGACACCTCAGCACATCAAACGACGGTATACACAGTACATGTTCAACGACACCTCAGCACAACAAACGAAGGTATACACAGTACATGTTCAATGACACCTCAGCACATCAAACGAAGGTATACACAGTACATGTTTAACGACACCTCAGCACATCAAACGACGGTATACACAGTACATGTTTAACGACACCTCAGCACATCAAACGACCGTATACACAGTACATGTTCAACGACACCTCAGCACATCAAACGACGGTATACACAGTACATGTTCAACGACACCTCAGCACATCAAACGAAGGTATACACAGTACATGTTCAACGACACCTCAGCACATCAAACGACGGTATACACAGTACATGTTCAACGACACCTCAGCACATCAAACGACGGTATACATAGTACATGCTTAACGACACCTCAGCCCATCAAACGACGGTATACACAGTACATGTTTAACGACACATCAAACGACGGTATACACAGTACATGTTTAACGACACCTCAGCACATCAAACGAAGGTATACACAGTACATGTTCAACGACACCTCAGCACATCAAACGACCGTATACACAGTACATGTTCAACGACACCTCAGCACATCAAACGACCGTATACACAGTACATGTTCAACGACACCTCAGCACATCAAACGACGGTATACACAGTACATGTTCAACGACACCTCAGCCCATCAAACGACCGTATACACAGTACATGTTCAACGACACCTCAGCACACCAAACGAAGGTATACACAGTACATGTTCAACGACACCTCAGCACATCAAACGAAGGTATACACAGTACATGTTCAACGACACCTGAGCACATCAAACGACCGTATACACAGTACATGTTCAACGACACCGCAGCACATCAAACGACGGTATACACAGTACATGTTCAACGACACCTCAGCACATCAAACGACGGTATACACAGTACATGTTCAACGACACCTCAGCACACCAAACGAAGGTATACACAGTACATGTTCAACGACACCTCAGCACATCAAACGAAGGTATACACAGTACATGTTTAACGACACCTCAGCACATCAAACGACGGTATACACAGTACATGTTTAACGACACCTCAGCACATCAAACGACCGTATACACAGTACATGTTCAACGACACCTCAGCACATCAAACGACGGTATACACAGTACATGTTTAACGACACCTCAGCACATCAAACGACGGTATACACAGTACATGTTTAAAGACACCTCAGCACATCAAACGACGGTATACACAGTACATGTTTAACGACACATCAAACGACGGTATACACAGTACATGTTTAACGACACCTCAGCACATCAAACGAAGGTATACACAGTACATGTTCAACGACACCTCAGCACATCAAACGACCGTATACACAGTACATGTTCAACGACACCTCAGCACATCAAACGACCATATACACAGTACATGTTCAACGACACCTCAGCACATCAAACGACGGTATACACAGTACATGTTCAACGACACCTCAGCCCATCAAACGACCGTAATCACAGTACATGTTCAACGACACCTCAGCACACCAAACGAAGGTATACACAGTACATGTTCACCGCACCTCAGCACATCAAACGAAAGTATACACAGTACATGTTCAACGACACCTCAGCACATCAAACGACCGTATACACAGTACATGTTCAACGACACCTCAGCACATCAAACGACGGTATACACAGTACATGTTCAACGACACCTCAGCACATCAAACGACCGTATACACAGTACATGTTCAACGACACCTCAGCACATCAAACGACGGTATACACAGTACATGTTCAACGACACCTCAGCACATCAAACGACGGTATACACAGTACATGTTCAACGACACCTCAGCACAACAAACGAAGGTATACACAGTACATGTTCAATGACACCTCAGCACATCAAACGAAGGTATACACAGTACATGTTTAACGACACCTCAGCACATCAAACGACGGTATACACAGTACTTGTTTAACGACACCTCAGCACATCAAACGACCGTATACACAGTACATGTTCAACGACACCTCAGCACATCAAACGACGGTATACACAGTACATGTTCAACGACACCTCAGCACATCAAACGAAGGTATACACAGTACATGTTCAACGACACCTCAGCACATCAAACGACGGTATACACAGTACATGTTCAACGACACCTCAGCACATCAAACGACGGTATACATAGTACATGCTTAACGACACCTCAGCCCATCAAACGACGGTATACACAGTACATGTTTAACGACACATCAAACGACGGTATACACAGTACATGTTTAACGACACCTCAGCACATCAAACGAAGGTATACACAGTACATGTTCAACGACACCTCAGCACATCAAACGACCGTATACACAGTACATGTTCAACGACACCTCAGCACATCAAACGACCGTATACACAGTACATGTTCAACGACACCTCAGCACATCAAACGACGGTATACACAGTACATGTTCAACGACACCTCAGCCCATCAAACGACCGTATACACAGTACATGTTCAACGACACCTCAGCACACCAAACGAAGGTATACACAGTACATGTTCAACGACACCTCAGCACATCAAACGAAGGTATACACAGTACATGTTCAACGACACCTGAGCACATCAAACGACCGTATACACAGTACATGTTCAACGACACCGCAGCACATCAAACGACGGTATACACAGTACATGTTCAACGACACCTCAGCACATCAAACGACGGTATACACAGTACATGTTCAACGACACCTCAGCACACCAAACGAAGGTATACACAGTACATGTTCAACGACACCTCAGCACATCAAACGAAGGTATACACAGTACATGTTTAACGACACCTCAGCACATCAAACGACGGTATACACAGTACATGTTTAACGACACCTCAGCACATCAAACGACCGTATACACAGTACATGTTCACCGACACCTCAGCACATCAAACGACGGTATACACATTACATGTTTAACGACACCTCAGCACATCAAACGACGGTATACACAGTACATGTTTAACGACACCTCAGCACATCAAACGACGGTATACACAGTACATGTTTAAAGACACCTCAGCACATCAAACGACGGTATACACAGTACATGTTTAACGACACCTCAGCACATCAAACGACGGTATACACAGTACATGTTCAACGACACCTCAGCACATCAAAC